>NC_080719.1:1682500-1730000 GCF_019097595.1 Hemibagrus wyckioides
TTAGAACAAAAAACAAAGAATTAAACGCATTTCTGGTGAGTTTTGATGTCTAGGTGTTTCTATTCCACACGAGTCTTCATCACACATGTGACGAAGCAGCTACACTGGAGTTTAGAAGATTTAGGAAAAATGTTGAGCTACATCTGCCAGGGGGTTACGCCTGCGAGTCTGGAGAGGGGAAATAATTCCAGCAGCTAAATTGTGACTCAGAAAGTCAGAGTAAGCAATTTTCATGGAAATATTCAGTTATAGATCGGAATAAATAAAATGAAATGAAACTCCGAAGCTTGGTGGCCACCTGCAGAGGCGCCGCGGAGCTCCGGGTAAATTAGTATTATGATTTTAACGGATAAATCGCCGTCACATCTAATTAATCCTCACATCACAGGGGGATACGACGCCACGGGCCGAAGAGATCACGCAGAGCACATCAAAGCCACCTCCATCACCAGGATTCTACACAAGCCACGAAAAATCACTTTCTTCTTTATTTATGTGTGAGAACGCTCAATGAAGCCAGGGCAGGCGGGAAGAATGAACCCAGGAGGACTAATCGCTCCAAATCATTATTATACACTGATGAGCTGCACAAAAAATTAATAAATAAACAAAATAAAAAATGAAATAAAAAATGTGATTGGGGGAAAATATAAAGAATGCTATAAAGGGGAATAAATGTCTGCAAATGTTTATATGAACTAACAAGGTATGACAGAACTGAACAAAAAATGTCGAAAGTAAAATAAAAAATTTAACGGGGGGGGATATTAATAATCAATTTCATACTCAGTCAGCTAAAAAAAAAGAAAAAAGATTAGGCTAACATGATGTAATGGGAGAAAAAAAACAAACACTTAAAAAAAATTTTAAAATCTATTTCATTTTAAAGAAAAGAGTTTAGAAATCTCAGAGCCCTTAAACACAAAGTGTGATTTATTTTTTTGTGGTAATTTTGACTCATTATTTCAAGCAAAACAAGAAATTGAAACAGAATCTTATTATGATTTACCAATTGTTTCAAGATATCTTGTTATTTCCACTTAAAAGATTACTTTATTTTGGATAAGTGAATTTATTTTCACTTACTTTCTTGTGTTTTATGATATTATCTCATTATTTTGAGCCAAAAATGAATTATGTACACACACTAACAGGTAAAAAAATAAATAAATAAATAAAAAGAAGAAAATAAATATTATAAATATAAAATATTAAAATAACTAAAAAATTTATATTATTTTATGAGGGGGGAAATCAGTGATGTCTGTGAACCAATGAGCAGCACTCCAAAAATAAATAAATAAATACAAAATAAATAAATAAATAAATAGATATGTACTGGTGAAAAAAAAAATCTGCTGTAATGAATCCCAAAAATGATGCATAACATCATATGAAGGAAAACAAAAATCTAATCTAAGTCTAAAACAAAAAAAAACAAAAAGAAAAAGAAGATGACAGCTCATTTATACAATACAGAAACAAAATACTGTATGTGAAATCTGATGGTCTGAAGTTTAAGCTCCAAAAAAACATTTAGTAAATTCTTTAAAATAATCTCCTAAAGAGAGAGAGAGAGAGAGAGAGAGAGAGAAATGTACACTATAGCCAGTGCCTGAATATTTAGCCTGTCAATCATCTCAGGAAAGTTGGAAATAATATTCTCATATTTGTCCAAATAAATCATTTCAGCATGCCATTTACCTTTTTCATTATGAGGCGTAATCTGCCCGGGGCTTCGCCGAGGCCCTGCACAGTGGGGTGGAAGTAAAGGTTAGCTCTGAATAAAGAAGAGAATTTACACAGATATTATCCTCACAAAAACAGAGCTGACATTACGGCAAAGCACGCAAGTTCATCAGGGACAGCGCCGGGGTCGGAGTCAGAGTCGGAGTCGCTCGGAAATAGGGAAATACAAAGGAAATAAGATCTTCACACTGGCCTCGGAAGGAAACAGAAACGGAAATAAATGCATTTGTTCATATTTATTTATTTATTTATTTATTTATTTATTTATTTATTCATTCATTCATTCATTCATTCATTCATTCATTCATTTAGCCATCCATCCATCCATTGTCTATACCAGCTTTATTCCTAGTTAGGGTCATGGGGAGCTGCTGGAGCCTATCCCAACGCACATTGGGCGAAAGGCAGGGGAACACCCTGGACAGGTCACCAGTCCATCACAGGGCTTTATTTATTTATTTATTTATTTATTTATTTATTTATTTATTTATTTATTTATTTACTTACTTACTTACTTTGAGAAGTTAGTATGTCTTAAAAATGAGAATTTTTACAAATTAAAAAAATAACAGAACACAAGTGCCATATTTTCAGGAAATGCCCACATCCAAAACAAATGCTTATAAAAAGGGAAAAAGGGTGTTTCCTCCTCCAACTGAGAGAGAGAGACAGAGAGAGAGAGAGAGAGAGAGAGAGAAAGGCCCTGGAGCTCGCCTTGTCTTTATTCGACGCAAATTGTGTGTGCACTGGAAAGAAAATGCAGTGTCCTGCCAAGCTGACCACATATTTACTGTTTACTGCTGGCTGTTGCACATGTGGTTTTTGCATACACTCTCGTCTCCCAGTTAAATCATCTGCGGTCCCTGGGCTTCCTTCTGACATTACGCCGCCTTGGCTCACTGCCTCGCCTTCAATCTTTCACGCAACGCAGAGGCATGCCTACCAAATAATAATGAGCGTTTCAGACGTTTATATTTATGCGTCTTGGACTTGTTTCCGCCTTTTCCCTTTTTTTTTCCTTTTTTTTAATCCCTTCCTCTATCTTGCTCTCGTCTCGTCTCGTCCGTCCTCTTTATTTATATTTTTCCTTTTTCCGTCCGCTCTTCTGACTTGAACACGAAGCAGGAAGCAGGAGCTACTTTTGAGATGCTTCATTAGCGAGGAGCTAGCAGCTAGCTGTGCTGAGCGAGGTAAATATTTCCTCGGATCAGTGAAGTGTAGAACCTGTGTTATAGATTTGACACGTGAACATGTCTGGATCTCGACGTGTTTACAGGATTATGGATTTTAAAGAGAAGAAGAGCTGCTGATGCTGTGAGGCAGGCGGCCATTTTGAACTCGAGGAAACTGGCCTTGAGGTCCTGATTAGTTCTGACCTGACGAGGCTTTATCCGTTGACATAAACACACACACACACAAAACTGAGGGGTTTTTTTTATATGTAGCTTAAAAACATGTTTTTAAGATTAATTCTGTTGATTTCATCCAAGCGATCAAACCATGACATCATTTTTAGAAGCAATGATGAAGAAGATCAGGTGAGCTGGACGTCTGATACGTCTGTCCTGATCGCTAATCCTACAGAAATAATGTGTATTTGATCTTATTGTTATGTTTAGCTAATTTTGAGATTAACCATGCAAACATGACCTTGCTCTAGATAAATGTTTTGTTTTAGGGTTCTAAAGTACCAGAACTTCTCTAGATCAGAACTTTCTGAATCCTCACTACATTAAATTGCAGTTTTTTCCCCTCAAGTCTTCATAACAATTGCTCAGTGCAGCACAGCACCAGTGAGCTAGCGTTAAAGCTATCTGGCTAGTCTGCTAATTCTAGCTCGCGGTTAGAGAATCCTGTCATGTTTTGCAAAGGAAATTGAATCAGATCGGAAATACCTTCCAGGCAAATTCTTCTCCTGATGTCTACAGTCCTGCTGCCTCCATCCTCCAAACAAACTTCTCTGCAGCTAATAAAAAAAACGAGAAGCATTCGTCTGAGCAGAAAGCGTAAAAGGAAATCATCCAGAGAACAAAAACAAAAACAAACAAAAACTAATTGAAATGTCCTAATGGTCTCAGAACTTAAGGAGCTAGGTGTGTGTGTGTGTGTGTGTGTGTAGGATGGTGAGATGTTACACAGCACTGACACTGGAGACTTGTTTTGCCTTTTAATCGGTTAATTCACAAGTCTCTGTAAATAAGCTGTTGCTATGGAAACGTTAAGGAGTTCGCTGCACTACAGTTAGAGCTGCTGGTCTAGAGAATTAATCAACTCAGGCTGAAAGAGCTCCACTGCTGATGCTGAGGATAACTAGGAGGTTTAAAAGAGAGCAGATGCTCCACAGACCAGTGTGTGTGTGTGTGTGTGTGTGTGTGTGTGTGTGTGTGTGTGTGTGTGTGTGTGTGTTCTATGCTCAAATCCTAAACCCCACAACTAAATCATCTCCATTGACCCTAGACGACCCGGAGAACCAAACTGCAGCGAGATGCCGCCGAGACCCGAGTGTTTACTCCTGACTGTGGGTTCCGTCTCAACTCCTGCTCCTACTGGTGCTACACTCAACAAATCCAGAACCATCAATGTTCCCAAAGTGTGCAGGAACACTTTTCTGTAGAACCTTTTTAATCATGAGTTATTCAGGGAACCCTTAGAAAACTCTAGACAACTAAAGAAAAGTTCTCTTTAGAAGAACACATCTCAAGGTTCTTTGGGTCATCTTGTAGAACCGTACAACAAAATGCTCACATATCCAACACAAAATCTTTGACGTAGATTTTTGTATTCTTTTGGAAGGCTAAGAACCCTTAGATATCCTATGAACCCTTAAAGAACCCTCGAGGAACTTTTAATATCTAACAATGTACCAAGCACCAATACTTAAACATTAAAACTCACAGGCTCTAGATATCAAGAACAACACACTTAACCGATCCTAACAGAAAGAGTCCTTCAAGGGTTCTTTAGATAAATGCTTTCTGTGCTTTTGTACACATACAACTTGCGGATTCTACACATAGAACATTTGTCCCCAAATAGAACACTTTTAGAACCAATTAATTAACCAACAGATCATTAAAGAACCTTTTTATCTGAGAGTAGCAAGTAACAAAAAGCTAAATGTTAAACTCCTGACAGGTTCTAGATATTAAAAATAAAAAAGCAATATATAAGCTCTTACCAAGTTAATACTGGAAGAAAGGTTGTTCAAAGGTACTTAGATACTTAGATAATGGCAGTTGTAGAACCAAATAGAAGCTGTTGAGGAGGCTAAGAACCCTTAATCATCCAGTCCACTCATAGAGAACACTTGAAATCTTGTGCAATAGTTTGGAGTTTGTGCAGCAGACATAACTAGTTCTTAGAAGAAATGGTTCTTCAAGGGTTCTTAAAGGGTTCCTTGGATCACTACTATTACAAACATACCACTGCTGTAAATGTACTATGTAGAATCCTAGAACAAATGTTTACCTATCACAAACGTTCAAGGAAGAACCTTTCAGGAATCCTAGAACCCTAAACTATCCATTGAACTCCTAAAGAGCTCTTGAGGAACCTGTCATATCCAGAAGAAGATCTTGATCTTGAAGAAGAACTCCTAACAGGTTCTAGATATTAAGAAAATAGTAATAAGCAATAATTTGTAGAATTGGAGGATACATGCAGGATTAGTTCTTGAAGGGTTCTTCATGGGTTCTTTGGATAATTTTTGGTTCTTTCAGAAACTTCTTCTGCATGGGACACCATCTTTATATAGTTTTTCATAGAACCTTTCCTAAAAATGAACAGCTATAATGAGCACTCAGGTCTAATCTGACACGTGACTGTGTACTATGACCAGATGCAGATGATTCACATTAGAAGAACATGTTCCTCTGTGTTCCTCTGTGTTCTTCTGTGTTCTTAAGCACATCTTATATTGTTATGATGCAAAATTCCAAGCTGAAGTCTTCAGTGTCGGTTCTCTGTTATTCTGCGTGGAGATCGAGCAGGCACATGGTTCACCACTTATCCGATTACGGAGATGAACACAGCGCACACTTCTAATCAGCGCCATATGCTGCCTCGCGGCCCACACGTTCACCTCGTCACGTCGAGTGGCTCTCAGCAGCGCTTCCTGACACGTTCTATCCAGAGAACTATTCCAGACTAATGAGAAAAATGTCTCAGAATGCCAGGAACCTTCTCCTCAGACAGAACCATTCTAATGGCCCAGGGATCTGACCACAGCATCCATGTGGTCCACATCATCAAATAGGGAACCACACTTCAAGAAACAATTTTATTCCTTTTGCTAATCTAAAAACAAATAGAACCCTTGTGGGTTCTTCAGGTGTCTGTTTTTATACTAGGAAGATTTCTATGTAGAATCCTACAACAGAATCATGTCCTTTCACATAGAACCACTGTGGAAGCTTAAGGTTCCAATAAACTCCTCAGCGATCTCTGAAGAACTGTTTATATTTTCTTCTTAATATCTAGAACTTTGACAGGTGTTTTTCCTGATATATGGTACACTCACAAAACCTCCCAGTAGAACTCTTTTAGAAAGAAGGAACTCTTGAAGAACACCTCAAGAACCCTTTGAAGAACAATTTTTATTATTTTTTTTATTTTAATGTGTACTTTCTTCTTAATATCTAGAACTTGTGTCAGATGTTTAACATTTAGCTGTCTTGGTATATGGTAAACTTCCAAATGGATCTTGATGCAAGGGTTTACTGGGTAATGAAAGGTCAGCATCTTAGCTTCCTCAGAGGGTTCTAGATATCTAAGGGTTCCTCAGGGGTCCTTCAAAGGTTCCTTGGGTTCTTAACTTTCTGAAAGCACTCTATTCTGGCCTATGTGATAGAGAAACATTTTATTCCAGGATTATACCTAAAACCTGTGTGTTTTCCTTTCAGAAAGTCTTCCAAGAAGCTAGAACCTTTTTGGTTGTTACAGCCTATACGTATGTAACCAGTGAACCCTTTAAAACAATTAAAGAACCCTTTTTATTAAGAGTCAGTAAGAGTGCAGTGCAAAGGTCCAAATGTTTTTTTAATATCTAGAATCTGTCTTGGTAATTGGTACATTGTTAGATAAAAAAGGGATCTTCAATTGTTCTTTAAAGGTTTGCTGGAACTTTAAGGATTAGGGTTAGGGGAACCCTAGGGTTCACTACTCCAACCCCTAACCCTATCCCTGACCCCAACCCCTAATCCTAAACACTAACCCTAACTCCTAACCCCTATACCCTTAACACTAACTCTAATCCTAAACCCTAACCGCTAACCCTAACTCCTAACCCTCTAATCCTAAAGCTAAACCCTAAACGACTAACCTTAACCCTAACTCTTAACCCCGACCTCTAAACACTAACTCTAATCCTAACCCCTAACCCCCATCCCTAATGCTTCATTTTTTTCCCCAGTCAGAAATGCATTCCAGGTAGAACCATTTATTTTTGGAAACTAAATATTGTTGATTATTTAACAATCCAGTAAAGGTCCTTTTTCTCAACAAACAAATAATCAGTTATTATTTTCTTTTATTATCTAGAACCTTTACTTAGGTCCTTGGTTCTTAGTGCACTCTTGGAAAAATGAGTTCTTGAAGTATTCCTTAAGTGTTTACTGGATAATTAAGGGTTCTAAGTGTCTACCTTCATGAAGCGTTTGTTATTGTAAGAGTTTGTGCTTTGTGGGATCTCAGAAACCTGACAAGCTGAGAGAGATCCTAGTGAAAGAACCACAGGAATTAACCTGCTTCAACAAAGTTCGACCAAAGGAGAAGAAGAAGGATGTGTTTGTTAATAAATAAAAAATGTAATTGTTGACATTTGAGATCATTCTCAGCTCAAATTCCGACACATCGAGAACTCGTTTTTTTTTCTCCCGGAACAGAACTTTGTGTTCCTCGTCTCGGGTAACATCTGGCTCCTCGTGTAGGTGCATATTAGGATGAAATGAAGTAGAAATGAATGGGATGCTACATGACAGGCTGCAGATGTTCCGGGCGGCGGTGTGAAAATCCGAGGAGAAATGGCATAATGAATCCGGAGCTCTTACGGCATGGTGCCGCGACAGGTTCCTAGGTAAAGAGAAAAAAAAAACAATTTAGTCCGATCGAACTACAGTCTTGGATCAGACTGGAGTCTTTGTTTATGTTTGCGTCTCGTATTAACTGGGAGATCTGGGAGTACAGCAGAGTTCCGCTGGAATGGCGTGCGGGGATTAATTGAGCGTGAGATGGAGAACATGTGGCAGTTTGCTGCTGGATCTTTTGTGGCGTAAAATGGATGTAAAATGAGTTTCATGTCATTTCTTTCCACTAAGCGCATTATCCTGGTGCTTGGTCCCGGGAATCCCGAGAGTGAATGAGAATACACCTGGGACAAGACCTTCACACACAAGACCTGTCTGTCTGTCTGTCTGATGGCCTGTCTGTCTGTCTATCTTACTGTCTATCTGTCTGCTTATCTATTGTTCTGTCTGACTGTCTTTTCTCTCTGCCTGTCTATCTTTCTGTCTTTACTGTCTGTCCATCATTCTGTCTATCTTTTGTCTGTCTGTCTATCTTTTCTTTCTGTCTTTACTGTCCGTCTGTCTGTTGTTCTGTCTGTCTGTTTTTTCTGTATGCCTATCTATCTTTCTGCCTTTATTGTCTGTCTGTCTTTTCTGCCTGCCTTTCTGTCTTTTTCTATCTGTCAGCCTGTCTGTTGTTTTGTCTGCTTGTCTATCTTTCTGAATTTGATGTCTGTCTGTTGTTCGGTATGTCTTTACTATCTGTCTGTCATTTCTGTCTGCCTGTCTATCTGTCTGTCTTTACAGTTTGTCCATCTGTCTTTCTATTGTTCTGTCTATGTGTCTTTTCTGTATGCCTATCTATCTATCTTTCTGTCTGTCTGTCTGTCTATTGTTCTATCTGTAGGTCTTTTCTGTATGCCTATTTATCTTTTTGTATGTCTTTCTGTCTTTTCTGTCTGCCTCTCTTTGCCTTTGCTGTCTGGCTGTTGTTCTGTCTGCCTGTCTATTTGTCTGTATGTTTTTCTGTCTGTCTGTGTATCAGTCTCTACATCTGTCTATTTGCCTATCTGTCTGTTGTGTTATCTATCTATCTATCTATCTATCTATCTATCTATCTATCTATCTATCTATCTATCTATCTATCTATCTGTCCGTCCGTCCGTCCGTCCGTCCGTCCGTCCTCTGGGGGAACTCGGTGTAAGTTGTCTATAAAGGTGAATTATTCAGTTATTGGATTTAATATCTCACTCATTAATCCAGATGCAGATGCAGATGTTTTACACAGCAGTATAAATTTCGGTGGTGCTGCTGCTCTCCATCAGTGTGCGTTAAACTTTGCACCTCGTCACCTCGTTACACAAATTTGGCTCCCTGAACAAGGCCTGGCACAACGGCTCATTCAGGGCGGAGCAATAAACCTGCACATGTGTGTGTGTGTGTGTGAAAATCCCAAGAGAGACAACTCCCTCTTTCACACACACACACACACACACACACAAACACACACACACACACACACATACTGCCACTCTCAGGTGACAACAGGTTGCTATGGCGCTCTGGCTGTGAGACTTGCCACGTGGAGATGTGATCACACTCCCTCGACGCGGCAGGAAGGCGGCGTTTGCTTCCAGCTCAATGACACGATCATGACTTCATTGTTGAATCACAAGCCGTCTAATTACAGCCCAGAGATCTATTATTTCCTTTTATTTTTCCTCGTCGGGCGAAGGAGGCCGCCTCACCTCTAAATCAGCACATCTCACACCGCTCATTAATGTCAGAGCGCGCTAGCCGCTGCGTTATGAGGGGTCGAGGCTAATTTACACACCACTGGAACGAATACGATGGCCAAGGCTTGATGAGAGCACTGTGTGTGTGTGTGTGAGTGACACAGAGGCTGGAGGTTAAACACACAATGATGCAATTTGAAGCCAGGGAAACACACTATTTGCTTTTGCAGGGTGCATAATTACTGCAGTGTTCCTCAGAGCTCCAGCATGAGCCAGACATCCACCTGAGTGCTGAGGGTCTGAGGAGGAAACACTCGTCTACATCACACACACACACCACACTCAGGATTACACACACACACACACACACACACCTCACTCAGGATTACACACACACACACACACACACCTCACTCAGGATCACACACACACACACACACACACCACACTCAGGATTACACACACACACACACACACACCTCACTCAGGATCACACACACACACACACACACACCTCACTCAGGATTACACACACACACACACACCTCACTCAGGATCACACACACACACACACCACACTCAGGATTAGACACACACACACACACACCTCACTCAGGATTACACACACACACACACACACCTCACTCAGGATTACACACACACACACACCACACTCAGGATTACACACACACACACACCACACTCAGGATTACACACACACACACCTCACTCAGGATTACACACACACACACACACACACACCTCACTCAGGATTACACACACACACACACCTCACTCAGGATTACACACACACACACCTCACTCAGGATTACACACACACACACACACACACACCTCACTCAGGATTACACACACACACACACACACACCTCACTCAGGATCACACACACACACACACACCACACTCAGGATTACACACACACACACACCTCACTCAGGATTACACACACACACACACCTCACTCAGGATTACACACACACACACCTCACTCAGGATTACACACACACACACACACACACACCTCACTCAGGATTACACACACACACCTCACTCAGGATCACACACACACACACACACACACACCACACTCAGGATTACACACACACACACCTCACTCAGGATTACACACACACACACACACCTCACTCAGGATTACACACACACACACACACACACCTCACTCAGGATCACACACACACACACACACACACACCACACTCAGGATTACACACACACACACACACACACCTCACTCAGGATCACACACACACACACACACACCTCACTCAGGATTACACACACACACACACACCTCACTCAGGATCACACACACACACACCACACTCAGGATTAGACACACACACACACACACCTCACTCAGGATTACACACACACACACACACACACACCTCACTCAGGATTACACACACACACACACCACACTCAGGATTACACACACACACACACCACACTCAGGATTACACACACACACACACCTCACTCAGGATTACACACACACACACACCTCACTCAGGATTACACACACACACACCTCACTCAGGATTACACACACACACACACACACCACACTCAGGATTACACACACACACACACCACACTCAGGATTACACACACACACACACACACCACACTCAGGATTACACACACACACACACACCTCACTCAGGATTACACACACACACACACACACCACACTCAGGATTACACACACACACACCTCACTCAGGATTACACACACACACACACCTCACTCAGGATTACACACACACACACCTCACTCAGGATTACACACACACACACACCTCACTCAGGATTACACACACACACACCACACTCAGGATTACACACACACACACACACACCACACTCAGGATTACACACACACACACACCACACTCAGGATTACACACACACACACACACACACCACACTCAGGATTACACACACACACACCTCACTCAGGATTACACACACACACACACCTCACTCAGGATTACACACACACACACCTCACTCAGGATTACACACACACACACACCACACTCAGGATTACACACACACACACTCACACACCTCACTCAGGATTTCACACAGAAACACACACACCACACTCAGGATTACACACACACACACACACACACACACCTCACTCAGGATTACACACACACACACACACACACCTCACTCAGGATTACACACAGAAACACACACACCTCACTCAGGATTACACACAGACACACACACCTCACTCAGGATTACACACAGATACACACACACCTCACTCAGGATTACACACAGACACACACACACACACCTCACTCAGGATTACACACAGACACACACACACACACCACACTCTGGATTACACACAGACACACACACACACCTCACTCAGGATTACACACAGACACACACACACACACCTCACTCAGGATTACACACAGACACACACACACACACCACACTCAGGATTACACACAGACACACACACACACACACCTCACTCAGGATTACACACAGACACACACACACACCACACTCAGGATTACACACAGACACACACACACACCTCACTCAGGATTACACACAGACACACACACACACACCACACAGGATTACACACAGATACACACACACACACCTCACTCAGGATTACACACAGACACACACACACACCACACTCAGGATTACACACAGATACACACACACACCTCACTCAGGATTACACACACACACACACACACACACACACACACCTCACTCAGGATTACACACACACACACACACACACACCACACTCAGGATTACACACAGATACACACACCTCACTCAGGATTACACACAGACACACACACACACCTCACTCAGGATTACACACAGATACACACACACACCTCACTCAGGATTACATACAGATACACACACACACACCACACTAAGGATTACACACAGACACACACACACACCACACTCAGGATTACACACAGACACACACACACACACCACTCAGGATCACACACAGACACACACACACAAACACACCTCACTCAGGATTACATACAGATACACACACACACACCTCACTCAGGATTACACACAGACACACACACACACACCACACTCAGGATTACACACAGACACACACACACACCTCACTCAGGATTACACACAGACACACACACACACACCACACTCAGGATTACACACAGACACACACACACACACACACCTCACTCAGGATTACACACAGACACACACACACCTCACTCAGGATTACACACAGACACACACACACACACCACACTCAGGATTACACACAGACACACACACACACACCTCACTCAGGATTACACACAGACACACACACACACCTCACTCAGGATTACACACAGACACACACACACCACACTCAGGATTACACACAGACACACACACACACACCACACTCAGGATTACACACAGACACACACACACACACACCTCACTCAGGATTACACACAGACACACACACACACACACCACACTCAGGATTACACACAGACACACACACACACCACACTCAGGATTACACACAGACACACACACACACACCACACTCAGGATTACACACAGACACACACACACCTCACTCAGGATTACACACAGACACACACACACACACCACACTCAGGATTACACACAGACACACACACACACACACCACACTCAGGATTACACACAGACACACACACACACCACACTCAGGATTACACACAGACACACACACACACACCTCACTCAGGATTACACACAGACACACACACCTCACTCAGGATTACACACAGACACACACACACACACCACACTCAGGATTACACACAGACACACACACACACCTCACTCAGGATTACACACAGACACACACACACACACCACACTCAGGATTACACACAGACACACACACACACCTCACTCAGGATTACACACAGACACACACACACACACCACACTCAAGATTACACACAGACACACACACACACACCACACTCAGGATTACACACAGACACACACACACACACCTCACTCAGGATTACACACAGACACACACACACACACCACACTCAGGATTACACACAGACACACACACACCTGACTCAGGATTACACACAGACACACACACACACACCACACTCAGGATTACACACAGACACACACACACACACACACCACACTCAGGATTACACACAGACACACACACACACCTCACTCAGGATTACACACAGACACACACACACACACCACACTCAGGATTACACACAGACACACACACACACACCACACTCAGGATTACACACAGACACACACACACACACCACACTCAGGATTACACACAGACACACACACACACACACACCTCACTCAGGATTACACACAGACACACACACACCACACTCAGGATTACACACAGACACACACACACCACACTCAGGATTACACACAGACACACACACACACACCTCACTCAGGATTACACACAGACACACACACACACCTCACTCAGGGTTACACACAGACACACACACCTCACTCAGGGTTACACACACACACACACACACACACCTCACTCAGGATTACACACAGACACACACACACACCTCACTCAGGGTTATACACAGACACACACACACACACACCTCACTCAGGATTACACACAGACACACACACACACACCACACTCAGGATTACACACACACACACACACACCTCACTCAGGATTACACACAGACACACACACACACCTCACTCAGGGTTATACACAGACACACACACACACCTCACTCAGGGTTACACACAGACACACACACACACCTCACTCAGGATTACACACAGACACACACACCTCACTCAGGATTACACACAGACACACACACCTCACTCAGGATTACACACAGACACACACACACACCTCACTCAGGATTACACACAGACACACACACACACCTCACTCAGGATTACACACAGACAAACACACACACACCTCACTC
This sequence comes from Hemibagrus wyckioides, assembly GCF_019097595.1. NCBI lineage: Eukaryota > Metazoa > Chordata > Actinopteri > Siluriformes > Bagridae > Hemibagrus > Hemibagrus wyckioides. Next base: position 1,697,055 of record NC_080719.1, read on the forward strand.
AGGATTACACACAGATACACACACACACCTCACTCAGGATTACACACAGATACACACACCTCACTCAGGATTACACACAGACAAACACACACACACACCTCACTCAGGATTACACACAGACACACACACACACACCTCACTCAGGATTACACACAGACACACACACACACACACCACACTCAGGATTACACACAGACACACACACACACCTCACTCAGGATTACACACAGACACACACACACACACCACACTCAGGATTACACACAGACACACACACACACACCACACTCAGGATTACACACAGACACACACACACACACCACACTGAGGATTACACACAGACACACACACACACCACACTCAGGATTACACACAGACACACACACACACCTCACTCAGGATTACACACAGACACACACACACCACACTCAGGATTACACACAGACACACACACACACACCACACTCAGGATTTCACACAGACACACACACACACACCACACTCAGGATTACACACAGACACACACACACACACCACACTCAGGATTACACACAGACACACACACACACACCTCACTCAGGATTACACACAGACACACACACACACACACCACACTCAGGATTACACACAGACACACACACACACCACACTCAGGATTACACACAGACACACACACACACACCTCACTCAGGATTACACACAGACACACACACACACACCACACTCAGAATTACACACAGACACACACACACCACACTCAGGATTACACACAGACACACACACACACACCACACTCAGGATTACACACAGACACACACACACCACACTCAGGATTACACACAGACACACACACACACACCACACTCAGGATTACACACAGACACACACACACACACACACACCTCACTCAGGATTACACACAGACACACACACACACACCACACTCAGGATTACACACAGACACACACACACACACCACACTCAGGATTACACACAGACACACACACACACACCTCACTCAGGATTACACACACACACACACACACACACCACACTCAGGATTACACACAGACACACACACACACACCTCACTCAGGATTACACACAGACACACACACACCTCACTCAGGATTACACACAGACACACACACACCACACTCAGGATTACACACAGACACACACACACACACACACTCCATACTGTGTGTTTACCTCGGGGAGAAGTTTGTGCTTACAGGCTGCTCTCATGTCACAGAGTTGCTGTTGATGTTATTGATGTTACTGTTCTTGTTGCTGTTGTTGTTGGTGGTGGTGTTGCTGTTGTTTTTGTTGCTATTACTGTTGTTGTTGTTTGTGGTGTTGCTGTTGTTTTTGTTCCTATTACTGTTGTTGTTGTTGTTGTTGCTGTTGGCGTTGGTGTTGTTGCTGTTGTTTTTGTTCCTATTACTGTTGTTGCTGTTGTTGTTGGTGTTGTTCTTGGTGGTGGTGTTGTTGGTGTTGTTATTGGTGTTGTTGTTGGTGGTGGTGTTGCTGTTGTTTTTGTTCCTATTACTGTTGTTGCTGTTGTTGTTGGTGTTGTTGTTGTTGTTGGTGGTGGTGTTTTTGTTGTTGGTTGTGTTGCTGTTGTTTTTGTTGCTATTACTGTTGTTGTTGTTGCTGTTGTTGTTGGTTGTGTTGCTGTTGTTTTTGTTGCTATTACTGTTGTTGTTGTTGCTGTTGTTGTTGGTGGTGGTGTTGTTGCTGTTGTTTTTGTTCCTATTACTGTTGTTGTTGTTGCTGTTGTTGTTGGTGTTGTTGCTGTTGGTGTTGTTGGTGTTGGTTGTGTTGCTGTTGATTTTGTTGCTATTACTGTTGTTGTTGTTGTTGGTGGTGGTATTGTTGCTGTTGGTGTTGTTGTTGTTGTTGGTGGTGGCGTTGTTGTTGTTGGTTGTGTTGCTGTTGTTTTTGTTGTTATTACTATTGTTGTTGTTGGTGTTGTTGTTGGTGTTGTTGTTGGTGGTGGTGTTGTTGTTGGTTGTGTTGTTGCTGTTGTTTTTGTTGCTATTACTGTTGTTGTTGTTGCTGTTGTTGTTGTTGTTGGTGGTGGTGTTGTTGCTGTTGTTTTTGTTCCTATTACTGTTGTTGCTATTACTGTTGTTGTTGTTGGTGGTGGTGGTGTTGGTTGTGTTGCTGTTGTTTTTGTTGCTATTACTGTTGTTGTTGGTGTTGTTGTTGTTGTTGGTGGTATTGTTGCTGTTGTTGGTGTTGTTGTTGTTGTTGGTGGTGTTGTTGTTGGTGTTGTTGTTGTTGTTGGTGGTGGTGTTGTTGTTGTTGGTTGTGTTGCTGTTGTTTTTGTTGCTATTACTATTGTTGTTGTTGGTGTTGTTGTTGTTGGTGGTGTTGTTGTTGGTTGTGTTGTTGCTGTTGTTTTTGTTGCTATTACTGTTGTTGTTGTTGTTGCTGTTGTTGTTGGTGGTGTTGTTGTTGGTGTTGTTGGTGGTGTTGTTGCTGTTGTTTTTGTTCCTATTACTGTTGTTGTTTTTGTTGCTATTACTGTTGTTGTTGTTGTTAGTGATGTTGTTGCTGTTGTTGTTGGTCGTGTTGTTGGTGTTGTTCTTGTTGCTATTACTGTTGTTGTTGTTTTTGTTGCTATTACTGTTGTTGTTGTTGTTGTTAGTGATGTTGTTGCTGTTGTTGTTGGTGGTGTTGTTGGTGTTGTTCTTGTTGCTATTACTGTTGTTGTTTTTGTTGCTATTACTGTTGTTGTTGTTAGTGATGTTGTTGCTGTTGTTGTTGGTGGTGTTGTTGGTGTTGTTCTTGTTGCTATTACTGTTGTTGTTTTTGTTGCTATTACTGTTGTTGTTGTTAGTGATGTTGCTGTTGTTGTTGGTGGTGTTGTTGCTGTTGTTCTTGTTGCTATTACTGTTGTTGTTGTTTTTGTTGCTATTACTGTTGTTGTTGCTGTGTTTGTTGTTGGTGTTGATGCTGTTGTTTCTGTTGTTGTTGTTGTTATTGCAGCGGTTACTGCAGCTCCAATCATAGAAGTAGCAGAGATTATAAGAACAAAAGCTGGACTAAAAGTGCCAGAATGCAATGCAGCTACATGGCGACATGAGTTCAGCTAATTAGTGCTGTGAGAGATGATGATGATGATGATGATGATGTGAAGGTGCTATTAGCAGGAAAAGTTGGAGCGGAGAGTAAAGATGACAAATGTTAGAGAGCTGAAGGCTTAAACACTAAAGCGCTGCTGCATCTGTCTTTATTTAACTAGAAATGAATCCAATCTTTCTTTCTTTCTTTCTTTCTTTCTTTCTTTCTTTCTTTCTTTCTTTCTTTCTTTCTTTCACTCATGACTAAAGTTAGAATCATCTCCACTTCTCTGGTCAGTTTTCAGTGTCCAGGTCCCGCAGGTCCAGGCTGATAATCGGTCTTTCTTAAACAGATTTGTTGTGATTAAAACCCTAAATAAAATCCACTGGGAAGGTGAAGGCCAGCAGAATTCCGACCTTCACTGAATCCTAAATAGGAATGAACTTGCCGCTCTTCAGAGTTGGCACCGGCTGAAACATGGCACGATGATTCCAAATGCATCACTTTCACAAAGCGGTGGTGTGGTCTGGCAAGTGGCTGGGAAAATTTCAAAACTAATGTTACGAGGCCAGAGATCCAATAAAACACAAATACAGCAACGGGCCGCGCCATGGCAACAGCTGGAAACACAATCGCTCTCCGAAGAGAGGCCGAAGCTCAGAAAGTCATTAGATGTTAAGATTATATACACGCTATTATTCGGGTATGACTGCGTGAGCAGGGGAAAAAAACATGTTTAAAAAAAAGTAAAAGTCATCTCTTCTGGTAAAGTCGTAACGATCGGAGAATAAAATATATTACTCTGTAAGTGCTACTGCTGCAGAAAGAGCTGAAGAGGTGCTGAAACCTCACTCCATTCACTCCTCACTGCAGAACCAGCTCCAGACCATGACCAGCTGAAGCTGCTAAAGACACTCTCATCATCAGTCTGACCAGAGGAACCGCTTTCTCAACAGGAAGAACAAAATATCATTCTCTCTCTCTCTCTGTCTAACTCTCTCTCTCTTTCTTTCTTTCTTTCTTATCATTCTGTCCCATCCATCCACCCCAAAGATCCCTATAGATCTATACAGAACCTTAAGGAACCTCTTGTAGCCAGCGGTCTATAGAGAACCCTGAGGAACCTCTTGTAGCCAGGGGTCTATACAGAACCCTGAGGAACCTCTCGTAGCCAGGGGTCTACAGAGAACCCTGAGGAACCTCTTGTAGCCAGGGATCTATACAGAACCCTACACAGCATCTTTCTTTCTTTCTTTCTTTCTTTCTTTCTAAAAATAGCAAACTGAACAGTTCAACAAAGCACTTTACACCTAATTGTGTTCATGAAGCACGCCGTAAAACCAGGTTTTTTTTCTTTCACTCGAGTCCGTTCTCCACCTCCGACAGCCTCGTACACGGGACTCGAACATCTGGCAGAAACGAGCTTGATCGTCTGTTCTAACACGCATCACAGCTGGAAATAAAGTGCTTGGACTAAAAAGGAAAATATTCCAGAAATATATGGATTATACAATCATAAAAAAAAATATTTTTGTTTTTTTTCTGCTCTAAGCATATTTATTACGCGAGTCTCGTCCAGACCTTTTCCACCGACACCGCAGACAGACGTGTATGTGAGCGGGGAAAAAAGAAAAAGAAAGAGGCCCCACTTTAGGCGGCGTAGTCATTCTTTCTGCGCTGGCACTTCCAACAGGAAACTGACAGTATTATGTGACACTGTGGAATGCTCGGGAGGTCTGAGCTGGCCAAGTCCACATACATCCAGCAACAATGCGGCCTTTTGTTTAGCACTTAGCAAAATTGTGTCGTACTTCTGCAGTCCTGAGAGAGGCACGGAACAGAAAAGCGTCGGGTTACCGAATGGGTTCTGCTTCTTTTTTTTTTGGATGGTGAGACCGCAAAGCAAAACACCCAACCCAAAACATTCACTAGGGATAAACTGTACAGGGCGGTGATTTATCACTCGGACGCATCACTTTTACAAAGCTGTGGTGGTGTAATTTCAGTAAATAATCCGATCATGTTACCGTGAGCTCGTAAACACTGACACTGAGGAAAAAAATAATCAGTTCCAATGTTTTAGTTTTCTTCTTCTTTTTTTTTTACATAGAAATAGCAACAATGGTTTTATTTATTTATTTATTTATTTATTTATGGTTCTTCTACAGTTAAATGACTTCAAACACAGTAATTATGAGATATTTTTGCAATTTTCTACAAATTACATTTTATTTGTTTCATTTGACAAATTTATATTTTTTGAAAAATTATATCTTTTTATATTTTTTAATCATTTTTTAATTATCGTAATTTTGTTATATTATTTATGAAATATAATTTTTATATTATTTATAACTGTGAAGAATACAGCAGTCCGAATTATATATGAAAACCTTTAGAGATTCCAAGCATGAAGAACTCAACAGAACCCTTAAAGGTTCTATTAAGAGTGAATGTGTAGAGTGAATTTTTTAAAATAAAATTATTCATGAATGGATTTTTTTCTTTCTTTCTTCTTTCATACTAAGCGTGTGTGTCTGTGTAACTGGGTAGTTGTGTGCTAAAGACTCCAAATGATTACTAATTATTACTTACTTAATTATCTTACTATTCTTTTAGGAAGATATGAATCCTTAATTATCCAAAGAACCCTTAAAGAACCCATGAAGAACCTAGAAGCTACACTGAGCTAAACTCCTGACAGGTTCTAGATGATTTCAAGCTTCTGCTGTACACCTGGCCAGTTAATCCACAAAGACTTAGAAAAAGGGGTCTTTAAGGGTTCTTATAGATAATAATATGTCTATATTTGAAACTTCTTTTTGTCAGGTCGACATTTACAGCTTCAACTCTTCTATAACAGAAATGTTTACAATCCAAGAAGATGAGTTTGAGGAGGCAGAGAACCCTTAATTATCTAGCACATGTACTGTATAGAGAACCCTTAAGAATCCAGCACACATTCTGTATAGAGAACCCTTAATTATCTAGCACATGTACTGTATAGAGAACCCTTAAGAATCCAGCACACATTCTGTATAGAGAACCCTTAATTATCTAGCACATGAACTGTATAGAGAACCCTTAAGTATCCAGCACACGTTCTGTATAGAGAACCCTTAATTATCCAGCACATGAACTGTATAGAGAACCTTTAATTATCCAGCACATGAACTGTATAGAGAACCCTTTATTAACCAGCACACATTCTGTATAGAGAACCCTTAATTATCCAGCACACATTCTGTATAGAGAACCCTTAATTATCCAGCACATGAACTGTATAGAGAACCTTTAATTATCCAGCACACGTTCTGTATAGAGAACCCTTAATTATCCAGCACATGAACTGTATAGAGAACCCTTAATTAACCAGCACACATTCTGTATAGAGAACCCTTAATTATCCAGCACACGTTCTGTATAGAGAACCCTTAATTATCCAGCACATGTACTGTATAGAGAACCCTTAATTAACCAGCACACATTCTGTATAGAGAACCCTTAATTAACCAGCACACATTCTGTATAGAGAACCCTTAATTATCCAGCACCTGAACTGTATAGAGAACCCTTAATTATCCAGCACATGAAATGTATAGAGAACCCTTAATTATCCAGCACATGAACTGTATAGAGAACCCTTAATTATCCAGCACCTGAACTGTATAGAGAACCCTTAATTATCCAGCACCTGAACTGTATAGAGAACCCTTAATTATCCAGCACATGAACTGTATAGAGAACCCTTAATTATCCAGCACATGAACTGTATAGAGAACCCTTAATTATCCAGCACACGTTCTGTATAGAGAACCCTTAATTATCCAGCACATGTACTGTATAGAGAACCCTTAAAGAAACCTTTTCCTAATGTGGAGCTAAACTTCCTGTTAAACTCGTGATATGTACAGTTTAATCAGTAGTCCTAAAGGTTCTTTAAAAGTTTCATGAATAATGAAGAGACCTTAACCTCCTAACAGTGCTCCAGTCTGAACTCCTTCTCAGAGGGAAACGTTCTACTCCAGGTAGAACCCTGAGGGATCTAAGGTACAGGGCAGTACAAGCTCTTAATTACTGCTTGTTATTTTATCTGTAGGTAGTAATAGAGATAAAAACATCAAATGAATTCCCTTATGAACACCTTATGAATGCCTTATGAACCCCTTATGAATGCTTCATGAACAATCTATGAACACATTATGAAAACCTTATGAATGGTTTATGAACTCTTTATGAATAACCTATGAACAACTGATGAACACCTTATGAAAGCCTTATGAACAGCATGGTAAGACCTTATTAACATTAAGCACACTTTATGCACAACACCTTATGAAAGCCTTACAAATGGTTTATGAATGCTTTATGGACACCTAATGAAAGCCTTATGAATGCCTTGTTAACACCTGATGAACAACTTATGAACACCTAATGAATGGTTTATGAACGCTTTATGAACACCTTGATAACACCTTATGGACAAATTATGAACGCTTCATGAACAACTTATGAACACATTATGAAAGCCTTACAAATAGTTTCTGAACACCTTATGAAAGCCTTGTGAATGCTTTATGAACACCTTATGAACATGCTACTAAGGCCTTCGCTGTGTCCTCTTTCCCCCATTAAGACGGATTTGAGGTTAGTGCTGCACTGAGAGGATTTAAACAGCAGGACAGAGATGAAGAGCTTTGAGGAGGAGGAGGAGGAGGAGGAGGGAAAAAAACGGCAGCACATTAAAATCCAATCAGCTCCAGGGTTCTAGCCGCTCTGGAGAACCGAGACGATTAGAGGGTCAGCGGTCGCCTGACAGGTGCTCCACCTTCTGCCTCTCACCGTGACTTGGAAAAGTTATCTCACTGAAAAATGGCACAATCTGAATTTAATGGCAGTGAATGCACACACAGACACACACACACACACACACACAGACACACACACACACACACAGACACACACACACACAGACACACAGACACACACACACACACACACAGACACACACACACACACACACACACAGACACACACACACACACACAGACACACAGACACACACACACACACACACAGACACACACACACACACAGACACACACACACACACACACACACACACAGACACACACACACACACACACACACAGACACACACACACACACAGACACACACACGCGCACACAGACACACACACACACACACACACAGACACACACACACACACACACACACACACACACAGACACACACACACACACACACACACAGACACACACACACACACACACAGACACACACACACGCACACAGACACACACACACGCACACACACACGGAAATAACAGCAATCAGAGCCGATATTCAGAAAAGCGCCGAATTTCAAACACACACAAACATTTCACACACAGGGAGGCTGAAGGAAAAAACAGATTTTAAAATTGTTCTAAATGCTGTGGCCTCTGACACAAAACCCTGTGTGTGTGTGTGTGTGTGTGTGTGTGTATGTGTTTGTGTGTGTGTTTGTGTGTGTGTGTAGTTAAGTGGACAGAATACGCAGGAGCGAGCATCAAAATAACCTCCATTATAGCAATAAATCCTAACATTTATATCTAAAAACACCTGAACATATCCATAATTATTATCAATAAACACACACACACTCACACACACACACACACACACACACACACAGAGACACACACAGACACTCACTCTCACACACACACACACACACAGACACACACAGCAGAAACAAACAAGAAGCTTGAGTGAGAGCGAACTCTACACACTCGCTTTCTTAAAATATATCACTTTTAGCTTAAAAGTAAAAATAAAGAGATTTTTATTTTATCTTCAGAATTGTTGTGGAAACATGGAGCATGTTTTACTGTGCTGAGAATTTTATATAAGGGTTTCATTCCTGTCTGATTCCCTGTCTGTCTTCCTGTCTGTCTTCAATGTGTGTCCCCTGTCTGTCTTTAATGTATGGCTCCCTGTCTGTCTCTCTATCTGACTCCCTGTCTGTCTTCCTGTCTGTCTTCGATGTCTGTCTTCCTGTATGTCTCCCTATCTGTGTTCTTGTTTGTAATTTTTTCAGTCTTCCTGTCTGTCTTCCTTTTAGTCTTCCCATCTGACTTCCTGTCTGTCTTCAATGTATGTCCTTTCAATCTTCTTGTCTGTCTGTCTTTAAGTCTTACTGTTTTCTTTTTAGTCTTCCTTTCAGACTTCCTGTCTTTCTTTCTTTCTTTCTTTCTTTCTTTCTTTCTTTCTTTCTTTCTTTCTTTCAGTCTTCCTGTCTGTCTTTCTGTCAGTCTTCCTTTCAGTCTTCCTTTCAGACTTCCTGTCTGTCTTCCTTTCAGTCCTCCTGTCTGTATTCTCATCTGTCTTCCTGTGTCTTCATTATGTGTGCTTTCACTATTCCTGTCTGTCCCGTCTATCTTCCTTTCAATCTTCTTGTCTGTCTTCCTTGCAGTCTTCAAAATCAGAAAATCATCAATGCCTGTCCTCCTGTCTGTCTTCTTACCTGTCTTAGTGTCCGTCTTCAAAATATGTCCATTCAGTCTTCCTGTCTGTCCTCCTGTCTGTCCTCCTGTATGCCCTCCTGTCTGTAGTCCTATCTGTCTTTTTGTCTGTCCTCCTATCTGTCCTCCTCTCTATCCTCCTGTCTGTCTTCCTGTCTGTAGTCCTGTCTGTCTTCCTGTCTATCCTCCTGTATGCCCTCCTGTCTGTAGTCCTATTTTTGTCTGTCCTCCTATCTGTCCTCCTCTCTATCCTCCTGTCTGTCTTCCTGTCTGTAGTCCTGTCTGTCTTCCTGTCTATCCTCCTGTATGCCCTCCTGTCTGTAGTCCTATTTTTGTCTGTCCTCCTATCTGTCCTCCTCTCTATCCTCCTGTCTGTCTTCCTGTCTGTAGTCCTATCTGTCTTCCTGTCTGCCCTCCTGTCTGTCCCTGTGTTCCTCAGAGTGTTCCCAGTCTTGCGTTCTCAGACAGGAATCTAACAGGACATCTCCTCTGATGCTCATCAGCTTCTCGAGCTCTAATAGATAAGTCATCCTTTCCCCTCTTCACACTTTTCCTCCTGCTCCCGGCTCCTCAGGTTCTTCTCTCCACTTTGATTTCCGGGGTAAGTGATCCCTCGCTCCAGGACCGACGGCATCCGGCTTTACTTTGGCTCTGATATCACGCGGCGTAATGTAAAGTGAAGTAGCACGTCTAAATGTCCTGTCAATCAGCCGCACGCCGTCCGTTTACTCCTCAGCAGCCAGAAATCTCCAGCTGGGACTCATTTCCAGCAGCATAAACGATACGGCCGTATTAAAGCACTGTTAAAGTACGTGACGACATTCTGCCCGTGTTGATGAAGACTGGCGCTGGGTTTAAGCAGAGAACAGACAGCAGACGCGACGCTGACGTGATTCCCTTTCGTTAAGTAAACTCTCCTCCCGACATGATCAGGCTGGAAAAGACACTTTTGAAGTGTTTTAGAACGAGTCGGTGTTTAAAATCTGATTTCGACTGAAAACTGTAATCACAGCAATCAGGAACATCAGACTTCAGACATTAATCTTTACAAAGAATTTCTTCTTTTCAGTTGTAATCTGTTCAATAATATTTATTCCACTAGGATTCGACTTTTAAACACATTATTATTAAACACAAAAATTAACATGTTCTATTTTTTATTTATTTAATTTATTTTTTTAAAATACAATTTACATCCAGGTTTTAAAATCCTTGCAAATTGAATTTGTATTTCTTTTGAGATGTAAAGCTTTAAAAAAAAATTTTTATTTAATTTTATTTAGTTTATTTAATCATGAAATGTTTTTTTTAAAAGGCAAAAAGAACAAAATTTGCATTTTAAGTAAAAAAAAAGTGAAAGAAAAATAGTTTTTAAAATGTAAAGAAATGTAAAAAAATGTAAACAAAAAAAGTAACAGTGAAAATAATTTTTTCAGATTTTTTTAAACAAAACTAAAACTTTAAATAATACAAAATAGGATTGAAAAATAATGAAAACAATGGAACATAATTCCACTTTGAAGTCAAACACATTTTAATTTCTATTTCATGCAACCTACATTCTATAAAACAAATTTACATTGATATCCTCATTTCAGCCAATCAGGAGTTGAGAATGACCCACAAGCCCCTCCCCCTCCCATAAATCTCAACCTGCTGTATTAAATAAGAAATGCTGAATTTAAAAAAATCTAAACAAAAAACAAAACAAAACAAATACTGCAATTTTTCCAGTTTAAATCTATGTGTAAGTTTGAAATCTATCTTTATTCCTTGATTTTTATCTTTATGAGATTATAATCGTCGTTGCCTGGGGCGACGCTCGGCTTCACCTTGGATCGTTTACAGAGCGTCTCAATTCTCCTGACGTGTGAAGACAGAGCGCTTATTGTTGCTTAAATGTTCACTGGCATGAGTTCTAGCTCCAGGGGCTTGTGTGTGTAGGGCGGCCTGGGGGTGCGGAGGTGGAGTAAGGGGGGGGGGGGGTGTTAGGGGGTGCAGGGATGTGATAGTGGCACGTGTGCTGTAAGGCGTATGTTCCACAACAGGAAAGAATAAACTGAGACTCGAAATCGTAGGAAATTCATCAAACCTGGTTCTGGGAGTCACGTCTTTCAAGCGCCGTTTCCTCACCATATGATCTCCATAAAGCAAACGACTGCTGGCTTCCACGCGGGCGAGCAGACGCCTGGAGCCTCCTGCTAATCAGAACCAAATGCTAATGACAATAGAAGCAGCAGCAGGAAAGCGCAGGGAAGCTCGACTCGACCGTTCTCCTCCTGTCTAGCCAAAAAATAAAAGAAATGAAAAAGAAAAACCTTGTTTATGTCTCTCTCCATACACACACACACACACAGTGTATGACAGGAAGCTCTGGATCGGTCAGGTATCGTTCCTCAGATAAACAGGAGCAAATATTTAAAAGATGTATTAAAAATAAAACTAAATTGAGTGGTTTGTGTGTCCTGAACTACTTTCCTTAACTTTCTGACGCTCTTCTCTCTCTCCCTGGATGACATTTGTACCATTTAAATGCTAATTTTATAGAAATAAATAATACACCAAGCACCTCTCCAGCATTTCTTGTCATATTTTTTTTGTCCCAGTTTCCTGAAATGAAAGAAGGGAGTTGAAATGAAAGAGAATCTCGCCTTTCATTCGTCTTGTTAAAAAGGTTTTAATTGCTTAACGTGTTGCATCCTGGGAGACGCTAACGTCCTTAAAGAGAGCGACAGACGGAAAGAAACAACACACACAAAGCGCTTGTGGGGGTTTGTGTCAACGTTATTATGATGTTCTGACTTTTGTAAGCAAGACTGAATTACTGGAATGTTTTAAATCGCACTCAAATCGCATTTCTTTCTCTTCTTGCGTCTCTATTTGATGAGCGCGGGGTCGAGCGAATGGATTAGAATAGAACAGAATAATGGGTTATGATGAGGCGAGTGTGTTGATCGGTGTTAATAAATGTTGTATTTTGAATCGAAATGTTCTGCTTCGGTTCACGTTAAAGACTGCAGTGGATTTGTTTGTGATTTTTTTTTTTAGCCACACTGCACAGGTGAGTAGCAGCTGATCCTGATGATGAGCAGCAGCGTATTTATAAACCAACAAAACAGAGCTGCAGCATCACCTGGATGGTGCGAGGAATCAACTAACTACACATCGCTTCTGAAATTTAGCTAATAGGTTAGCTTTACAAACATTTATGAGGACATTTAGGAATGAAACATTTTCATAACATTTCAAACAGAAACTGGAAAAGAGAAGGGCAGGGTTTAGATTAAGGTGCGGGGTTTAGATTAAGGTGCGGGGTTTAGATTTAGGTGCGGGGTTTAGATTAAGGTGCGGGGTTTAGATTAAGGTGCGGGGTTTAGATTAAGGTGCGGGGTTTAGATTTAGGTGCGGGGTTTAGATTAAGGTGCGGGGTTTAGATTAAGGTGCGGGGTTTAGATTAAGGTGCGGGGTTTAGATTAAGGTGCGGGGTTTAGATTAAGGTGCGGGGTTTAGATTAAGGTGCGGGGTTTAGATTTAGGTGCGGGGTTTAGATTTAGGTGCGGGGTTTAGATTTAGGGGCGGGGTTTAGATTAAAGTGCGGGGTTTAGATTTAGGGGTGGGGTTTAGATTAAGGTGCGGGGGTTTAGATTAAGGTACGGAGTTTAGATTTAGGGGCGGGGTTTAGATTAAGGTGCGGGGTTTAGATTTAGGTGCGGGGTTTAGATTTAGGGGCGGGGTTTAGATTTAGGGGCAGGGTTTAGATTAAGGTGCGGGGTTTAGATTAAGGTGCGGGGTTTAGATTTAGGGGCAGGGTTTAGATTTAGGGGCGGGGTTTGGATTTAGGGGCAGGGTTTAGATTAAGGTGCGGGGTTTAGATTTATGGGAAGGGTTTAGATTTAGGGGCAGGGATCAGAGTTAGGGGTTGGCTTTAGATTCAGGGGCAGGGGTCAGAGTTAGGGGTGGGCTTTAGATTCAGGGGCAGGGTTCAGAGTTAGGGGCGGGGTTTAGATTTAGTGGGCAGGGTTCAGATTTAGAGGTGATTTGATTTAGGGGTGGTGTTAGAGTTATATTTAGGGGCGGGGTTTAGCTTTAGGAGCATGGTTTAGAGTTAGGGATATAGTTAGGGGCAAGGATTAGATTTTAGGGGTGAGTTTAGAGTTGGGGCAGGGTTTAGAGTTGGGGTGGGGTTTAGAGTTAGGATTAGCATTTGTACTGTGTTCATATAAAGTGAACTAACATATTTGGCAAGCAGAAGGTAACAGTTTTAGGCTCGCGAGCACCTGCTACAGGTATTAGCCTAATGTGTGCAGGTGACATTATTAAAGTGTGAAACAGGGGATGAATGAAGCACAAATAAACACACAAAAAGAAAACAGCTTTAAAGACCGCAATAAAAAACCTCTATAAAGTATTGTAGATTTTAATTGAATTTCGAAACCAATTTAGCTGGATAATAAGGACCCCAGCGTTTAACGAGCCACACAGCCTGCAGGTTTGACTGGAATCTGAATAATAAACTTCACGCCAGAGATCGCGCATTTCTGATTAGCAAAAGTGTTGCAAATATTTTCAGTCACTTCACAATGAAGCGCAGGAGAAATCTATCCGGAACGTTCCACCAAGTCCCCGGCCAACATCCTCTAATTGTTTCCTGGTGTGAAGCTTAAAGGCACAATAATAATATTAATAATAATAATAATAATAATAATAATAATAATAATAACAACTCATCATAAAATCTCATGAACTTTATTTTCAGGGAAACACACACAAAAAAACTCGATGGCAAAAAAAAAAAAAACCCCAAACAAAACAAAAAATAATGAGACCAATTAAAAAAAATATTATCAAGTAAATCATAAGAGGCTGAAATAACATTTTACACCGTGTTGAGTTTAAGTGATTAAAATCTCAGTTTCTGTTTCATTTAAACCTTAAAGTTTTTAATGTTTTTATGCATTAAAGTTTAATATTTTTTAATTATTGAGTGTCTAGAGATAAAGTAGGAATAGTTTAGTTTATTAGAGAGTAGAGAATTGAAACTGTTGGTTTAATGAACAAAAATTGTCATTAAATAAATAAACATGAATTATTTTAAATGTTTCTGATTTCAGTATTTTTGTGTTTATATTGTTCCTGGTTTTTATAAAAATGTGTTTTTTTCCAATTCCAATTAAATACATACATTCAAATTTAACAATGAACAATCAGTGTGTTTGACAAGGAATACAAAATTATGAAGAGGGGTGGAGCTAGTGTGGGGCCAAGGGCAGGACTATGGGTGGGGCTGGGGGCGTGGTTAGTGTCCGTACTTTTTAGCTCCTTCATTTTGTGCATCATTTCTTGACTGTTTTAATTATTCAGTAAAAAAATTAAACAAAGATATTTAGAGTGTAAGGATTTAGGAATGTTTGTAATTAGATTAATTCATCTAATAATTATAGAATAAATATTAAAAAAATATTTTGCATAAAAATAAATAAATATTTAATAAAATAAATGCATATATATATATATATTATAATATATAAATAAAATATAACAAATCAATAAGAATTTATACAAAGCACACAAAAAATTCATTACTTCAGTTTATATATAACTGCTTCTTAAAGTGAAAAGAAAGAAAGAAAGAAAGAAAGAAAGATTGGAGAAATAGAGAAAGAGAGATAGAGAGTGAAACAGGTAGACAGATAGAGAGAGTGAGGGTTCTGTTGGAAAGAGATATAGTGAGAAAATATTTCTCATTGATATATATATATATAAAATATAATATAGATAGATAGACTGATAGACTGATCTGGAGAGAATGTAGAGAATGAAATATGGAGAGAAAAAACAGATGAAGATGTATACAAAATAAAAAGAAGAGTTTAAAAAAATAGAGTGATAGATAGACGGATGGACGGATGGACAGATAGATAGATATATAGATAAATGGAGAGACAGACTGATACACCGAGAGATGGAGAGAGTTTTAGTGTTTGATAGACAAAAGGAGTGAGAGAGTGATACAGGTAGATTGAGAGAAAGGAATATGCAGAGAAAGAAAGAGAGAGAGAGAGAGAGAGAGAGAGAGAGAGAGAGAATGAATGAAAAGTTATTACAAGTTAAATCCACTCAAGTCTTTTATCAGAGTTTAATCTTGTCCGTTTCCCTCACAGCTCTGATTCTGGTATGTCAACGTTTCCATAGCAACAGATGACACGGGATGTTTATGTGTTTATTTAGGGAAGGAGTCTCCAGTGTCAGAGCTTTCCTTACGCTTTCAGGATCGAGCTCGGCTCATGGATGATCCATGGCACTAATATAAGCAGATCAAAAGTATTTTTAGAAAGAAAGAAACATAAATAAATAAATAAAAATAAATAATAATAAATAATAATAAATAAATTGTTGGCTAATTGCTGTGGCAATGGCTGCTCACAGTTCTGAGCATCACTAACAAACAATCATTTTACAAACAAAATACATCCAGCACAAATTACAATACAAACAAACAAACAAACAAATAAATAAATAAATAAATGGTGCCCTGGTGTGTATACAGTGTACAGTACGTGCAGAATGTCAGAACAGTCGCTAACGACTGTGTGGTTTGTTGTGTAACTGGATTTACAGCGAGAGTAAACGACACACACACACTTAACGACAATACACTCTGATGATGAGCGGCCGATGGAGTGCTGCTGAAAACGCCGAGGCTCGAAGAGGAAGGACCTGAAAAAAAAATCCTACTATTTAGTGGACCAATTGAAAGCTTTTAAACCGGAGGCTTTAATATGAAACAGATTGCAGCGCTGCATTTACCGGCAAAGAGCTCGGAGAAGAGCAGAAAACACACTCGACTGAAACCTCTGAAAGCCCGACACCTCAGACATTCACTCGCCTCCAATCTTCACAATCCATCAACCCCACAGACGCTCAGACACTTCACTCTGCCACTGAGGCTGTAGTGAGTTGGAGCTGCTTCCTTCTTCCTGACAGAATTTTTTATACAAATCTTTAAATAATCGGTTAGTCCATTTCAGACATATGGAAAGTTTACAGGAAGAAAGCGACATCTGAAGAGCAACGTCTGAAAAGCTACAACAGATCAATGATGACTAAAGAACAACATCTGAAGAGCGAGGACTGAAAAACCAACAAAAAAGCTACAACTGAAGAGCTACATCTGAAGAACAACGTCTAAGAGCAACAACTGAAAAGCTACAACTGAAGAGCAACAACTAAAGAATGATGACTGAGAAGTGGACAAATGATGACTGAAGAGCTACATCTGAAGAGATACAACTAAAGAGTGACGACTGAAGAGCAAAGACGGAAGAGCTACAACTGAAGAGCTACATCTGAAGAGATACAAATAAAGAGTGACGACTGAAGAGCAATGACTAAAGACTGAAGTCTAAAGCAACTGAAGAGCAAGGACTGAAAAGTGACTACTGAAGAGCAAGAACTGAAAAGTGACTACTGAAGAGCAAGGACTGAAAAGTGACTACTGAAGAGCAAGAACTGAAAAGTGACTACTGAAGAGCAAGGACTGAAAAGTGACTACTGAAGAGCAAGAACTGAAAAGTGACTACTGAAGAGCAAGAACTGAAAAGTGACTACTGAAGAGCAAGGACTGAAAAGTGACTACTGAAGAGCAAGAACTGAAAAGTGACTACTGAAGAGCAAGAACTGAAAAGTGACTACTGAAGAGCAAGAACTGAAAAGTGACTACTGAAGAGCAAGAACTGAAAAGTGACTACTGAAGAGCAAGGACTGAAAAGTGACTACTGAAGAGCAAGAACTGAAAAGTGACTACTGAAGAGCAAGAACTGAAAAGTGACTACTGAAGAGCAAGGACTGAAAAGTGACTACTGAAGAGCAAGGACTGAAAAGTGACTACTGAAGAGCAAGAACTGAAAAGTGACTACTGAAGAGCAAGAACTGAAAAGTGACTACTGAAGAGCAAGGACTGAAAAGTGACTACTGAAGAGCAAGAACTGAAAAGTGACTACTGAAGAGCAAGAACTGAAAAGTGACTACTGAAGAGCAAGAACTGAAAAGTGACTACTGAAGAGCAAGGACTGAAAAGTGACTACTGAAGAGCAAGAACTGAAAAGTGACTACTGAAGAGCAAGAACTGAAAAGTGACTACTGAAGAGCAAGAACTGAAAAGTGACTACTGAAGAGCAAGAACTGAAGAACAATGACTAAAGACTAATATCTAGAGCAACATCTGAAGAGTGATGTCTAAAGAGCAAAGACTGAAGAGCTACATCTGAAAAGATACTGTACAACTGAAGAGTGACAACTGAAGAGCAAAGACTAAAGACTAAAATCTAGAGCAACATCTGAAGATCTGAAGAATGAAGACTAAAGAGCAAAGACTGAAGAGCCACAACTAAAAAGCTACTGAGGAGCCATGGCTGAGAAGCGAGGCATTGTGCTGACCAGTTCACCAGAACCTCATACTGTACTGGTCTGATGGTCAGAGTGGTGTACATACTTTTGTCTGTAGAGTGTAGTGCAGATTTTCTAATGGAAAAAATGTTAAGAGAATAATCCTAAACACAGAAGAATAAATTCAACTAAGAGCTTAGAAGGCAAAAAAGGTTCATGTGACAAGGTCATGTGATCCGAAAGGACCTGATGGGAAACATGGTCCATTAAATGTCCATTTAATTGTCCAAAAAATAAAATAAAATAATAATAATAGCAACACCAAAAATAAATATATATACATAGTTATATATATATATATATAATAATAGCAACAACAACAGTAATAAGAAGAAGAAGAAGAGGAAGAAGAAGATGAATTGTCATTAATTATGTTGTTGCTTATATTTTACATAAAATTAATTTCATTTATTTTATGGTTATGGAACTAATGGAACATATTTCCACAATTAAAAATTCTGATCATTTTCATATTAAAAACGTTTTTGTGCTTTTTTTGTGATAATACTGATAACAATGTCCTGCTTGTAACAATTTAAAATATATCTATATTTATTTAAATTTTTTTTAAATGCCTGTGTATTATATGTAAAGAGTGATGGTTTGTAAGATGAAGCTGATCTCCACACAGCACAGGGTTAATGAGTGGACGCGAGCCAGACCGAGCGAGCCGAGCCGTCATCATCCCCAGCGTCTGCCTTTGATGCTTCATCGCTCCAAAAGCTTTTTGCAAAATGTTTGAAGTGTCAGCTCGTGTGATAATGATTTATAATTCTCTTGCAAAAAAAAAAAAAAAAAATCCACTGGTTAAAAAATAAATAAATAAATAAATGATTTTTTTTCTTTAAATATAAAAATAAATTGTGCCTGGAGGGGTCAGGCCTGGTTTGAAAAGCAGATCACCCAGGAGCAACAAATGATTTAATAAGCCACCAGCTCCAGACGGGCGAGACGGAGGCGAGCGGAACGAGCCGACTCAAAGTGCGTCTAATTAACATCAGTTTATTAGAGTGTCAGTCTTTTCAGCTGTGGAAAAATATGAGAGCGTAGAGAAGAAGAAGAAGAAGAAGAAGAAGAAGAAGAAGAAGAAGAAGAAGGAGAAGAAGAAAAAGAAAAAAAAGATGTTGTGTTTGTCAGGAATTAGCACTTATGTTAAACATGTACGGCTTCGTGATTTTCTGCCTCTGATTTCAGTCATTTTACAAAAAAAACATTCAACATTTTCACCAGGGTTTAAAAAACAGAACGGCAGACGCTCCAATAATGCTAATAATTATTTTAAAAAAAACTAATAAAAAGATCTGTAGCCTTAAACTTTACTCTGAATGAAAAAGTTTACTGTGAGGAGGCATTTATTTAGTGTGTGCATTAATGGAAGGAGTCTCCAGTTTCAGTCTGGAGCTTTAATAAGTGACAGGATGACGTGATTCCGGAGATCAGATCAAACAAAAGCTGATTCCTTTCTTAATTAATTCATTTCTTGATTGATTAATTGTAACTGCACATGGTGGGGTTTGTATTCCACTGCCTTTCGCAAAGGGTTGATATGTTTTTTTATTTATTAAAGAAGGACACATTTGTTTGATCTTAGATTGATTGATTGATTGATTGATTGATTGATTGATTGATTGATTGATTTATTTATTTATTTATTTATTTATTTTATAGTTAATTACAGTCCTGAAGAAAACATGTGGTAGCTTAGTGGTTAAGGAGCTGGACTATGGCTCAGAAGGTTGTGAGTTCAGATCCACCAAGCTGCCCTTGCTGGGCCCCTGTGAAAGGTCCTTAACCCTCAACTGCTTCACTTTATAAAATATGAGTTGCTCAGAATGTCATTGGTTTTTCAGGCCATTGGGATGTGGTACCTTTGTGGTTCTGCTGATCAGAAGGTTGTGAGTTTGAATCCCAGATCCTCCAAGCTGCCACTGCTGGGCCCCTGAGCAAGGCCCTTAATGCTCAGTTGTATAAAATGAGATAAAAATGTAAGTCGCTCTGATAAGGGCGTCTAGCAACAACATAAAGTCGTCTCTGAGTGTTAGAAAGTGCTCACACTGGAGACTCCTTCCATGAAGGCTAAGTTTAAGATAAAAGATTACACACACGAATCGCTATGGTTGCTATAGGAACGACAACATCAGAACGAGCGTGTGATATTTGTCAGAACTGCTGTTTTGGAGAACTAATCAACGCTTTCTCTTCTGACCAAATCACGCCATGCTAACACACGACGTGTTCCGAGAAAAATAAACAAAAGGGTCACGAGCTCCGTGTCGTCGTTTACGCGCCTTCAGTCTCCGCGCTCCCCAAAGCAAACACTCTGTTTAATGCAAGCGATTATCAAAGACAAATAAGATCAAGTGGGCCTTGCGTAATGAATATATCATGACGCAGAAGGATTAAAAAGGCAGGGAGGAAAAAAAGGAATAAATGATTGCTTAGCAGATGAAATGAATGTTAATGCGTCGAGCAGATGCTCAGCTCTGTAATATTAAGGTCGCACCTCCGCTCGTGTCCTCAAAGCGGTCAGTCTGAGAGAGTCTAACACAGCCCGTGTTTCTGCTCGTGGAGGCCTGAAGACACCGAGCAGTGTATCCTCGTCATCTGCAACGCGCCGCCGAAACATCTGACAGCCGCACAATCACAGGCGAAGTCAGGATTCAAAACAGACCGACAAGAGCGCGCGCACGCGTGTCAAAATCCAACAAATCCCACTTTCCTTCTTTCACGAGATTTCCAAAATAACTAATTTACTGAAAGGAGCGGATATCTTACATACAACAACTGATCATTCATCATCATCCTCCATTGGAGAAACGTATTGGCGTCGTGAAAAATGCATGAATTACTAATTAATGAGGCATTCGAGCACATTTCCATATTCATAAAGGTGTGGCTGAGTAATTGACATACGCATGAGAGAGCGGAGCGACGGCGGCGAGATAATAACGCCTCGGAAAAGGGGCTTTATTTTTTTTTTATTTATTTATTTTTATTTATTTATATATATTTTTCTCTGCTAAATTCTTCAGATTGCCGCACGAGAGAGTGAAGAATCCTTTTTAAATCTGCATTACGCATTCATTCATTCATTCATTCCTCCTCAAAAAAAAGAGAGAAAACGCAGTCAAACGCTCGCGGAGATAAATACACTCAGGAAACGCGATGATGTGAAACAGTATGTAAAATTACATTTCGTGAAATATGAGCTTGCGCGAGATTCTTTAAAAAAAATAGAGAGAGCGAGAGAGAGAGAGAGAGAGAGAGAGAGAGAGAGAGAGCGAGCAAAAAAGTTCATTTAGCAAACTGATATGCGCAACAACCGCGTTCGGGGAGGGGAAAAAAGAAAGAAAAAATAAACGCACAGCACGTTGGACAGAATGTTCAAGTGCGGTTTTGGTGACGGATGTAAAAAAAGGAGAGTAAATATACGTTGTGCGCGCGCGTACACACACACACACACGCACGCGCGCGCGCGCGGACGCACGCACGCACGCGGCCTACGCAGGGGGGCTTCCCAACCACCACTGTGAAGCTTTAAAAATGCATTGGGCCACATTTACACTTCAAGTACACGCCCCCTCGACACCGTTCCCAATCCCGTGGCTATTTTCCGAGGTGATCATCCGGACCTTCCGTCTCTCCGAGTCCTCATTGTTGATGGAATCTGATTAACAGCATCCTGTTGGGCCATGAGCTCAGCTTTTTGGAGACATGGGGCAGGTCCAACAAGCTTGAGAAGAAAAAAATGGGAAAAAAACAGGCGTCCTTGCCATTGTTCAGAGCTCTCCAACAAAAGCCATGTGGAAGCTGACCCAAATATGGCGCATTAGTGAAGCACAAATGACATTCAGATGGTTCCTAGGCTTTCTTCGCAGCTATGCGGCGGCAAATGACAAGCCCGACAAAAACATGGCGAGTTTTTCACCAGCGCTCATTGTGTTCCCACATTAACTCCTAGCTGGGTTCTTTGAGATGGTCCAGAGTTGTGTCTGGACTCGGTAGGCCTGCGATGGCTCTGTCAGCAGGCTTGGCCTCGCTCATCGCTGTTCTTTTCACGCTCCCTCACCCGCTACACCCCTCCCTCCCCCCCCTTCCTCGCCGACTTGGCTCAGACTGCGCCGCTAAAGCGAGCGATTGATGGGGTGACGGAGAAGTTAAACAATTTACAGATGGCCTCCTGAGCCAAACTGCTCGGTGCAGGCAGCTCCACGCTGAGGAGCAGCTTTAGAGATGGGTGGTTGGAGATGGTCATTGTTTGGAATCATCAAAGCGGAGGAGCTCCGTGGGTTCAAGAAGATCGCAATCGCACGGTTTTAGTAATTACAAGCTGCTTGACAGAATGAGGAACTTGGAATCATAATGGAGTTCAAAGAAGAAGTCGAGCAGCAACCGAATGGACACGTCAACAACACAAAAATATAAAAAAAAAGAATTTTAAAATTCTCTTTCTTGGGAAAATGTATATAATTATAATTAGCCTTTATTTATGCCCCGTCCCAGATGCGTGTGGCCTGGCTCTACAATAGAAGTTCGTTAGGTAGGTAGTAGGAATAGCGTTTACAAAAAGCTCTCCATAATTAGCTAGTTTGTGTTAGTGTCAGATCTGTGTTGATTAGCTGTGGGCTTCCTGTTTCAAAAGGACTTCCTGTTTCAAAAGAAATCACGTCAACGTATAGAGCCAAACACCAAAAAACGAAACCCGCAGATCTCCCAGGGACATTAAAGCGGTTATGAGCGATATCAGCGGCTCCTCCAGACGGCAGAGGTGAAGTTTTGCAGATTAGCATCCACTTTACGAATGCAGAAGTTTGTCTTTAACCTTGCTGGACTTTTGGAAGGCACTTCGGAGAGTTTTGGCAAAGGAACCGGGAGCCTGGTGGGCCCGCGCATCTCCGGGTGCTGGTTCTCCGCACTAATCTATTTTAAACCATCTGTGAAATTAGCAAGATTCCTTAAATCCTTCACCTCCAAGGATTAAAAATGGCTCTGGGCTGGAGCCATCTCTACATTATCCGCCGGCGTCCGGCGCTATCCAGAGGCCGCTCTCGACGGAGCCGGGCGTTTGTTCATTTCTCCGCAGAAAGGGACGGAACCGGCAATTTTAACGACGATTTGAAAAGCAGATGAAAAAAAAAGCATCACTTTAGCGGCGTTTTGCTGAAAGGCTTTTGTGCAGCCGTCGAAATCCAATCGTTCTACCTCGCATTACACGACATAAACGCGAGCTCATTCATCCTGCAAATAAGCGCACGCTTGCGCGGGATGAATAGCAACGTGACTTAACAGCCTCGCTCCTGAAAATAAATGTATTTCAATTACCAAAGATTTCATTTCAGAACTCGAATCCGGGCCCGGAGACGAGGGGAAAAAAAAACAAACACGGACTGAAATTACCTGCAAGTCTGTAAACAAATCGAGGCTGCGACGCTTCTGCAGTGAGACGCAACCCCTGTGCCAAGGGCTGTACAATGAAGCCATGAGTCAAGTCTAATGAGAAAATCAGATAAATGGGCAGCCGGGCCTCGGAGCCGCCGCCGAGCCGCCGCTCCCTGACTGATTCACCGAACTCGGCGGCTCAGGAGGAGACGGCAGCTCCACAACAGTAAAATATTGTTCCGGATGACTTCCTCTCCGGTGTTTAGTCATCACGGGCGTGAAATAACAGCGCTGTCACCCTTCTGTGCGGCTACACCGAATTAATTATTATTTGCCGCCCAAACACCTACGTCTTTGTACAAACACTGTGACAGTTCATCCAAACAAGCCACTTAGACGCTGCGAAATTGCTCCTTCATCAACGTCTGGGTTAAGCCCACCTACCCACAATTCCCTTCACTCCTACAGGGATTAAAATATGGAGAGAATTAAAGAGAAGTTTGACCAGGGCAGGGGTCAGGAGGAGAGCGGGGGAAGAGCAAGCACACAGGGTTTCAGCTTCCTGACACGACCTCTGTGAATTTTACAGAGACGTCCGTCTGATTCTCCGTCCGCGAGATGACACGCCGTCCGTCACGCCCATCGCCGTGACGCCATGATTGATAAACAACAACAAACTGGAAAGCTGAAGGTTCTGAAATGCAGATGTTTTACTAGATGAAGAGTTTAAACAGGGGGAGCTTCGTTTATTCATCACACTGCTGTGGGGCAGAGGAACAAAACACACTGAGATAGAAAAATAATCAATCTTCATCACACTCATCCTCATCATCATCACACTCATCCTCATCATCATCATAGTCTTCATAACATTCTTCATCACACTCATCCTTGTCATCTTTATCACACAAATCATCACACTCATCCTCCTCATTATCACACTTATCCTCATTATCTTCATCTTCATCGTATGCGTCAATACACTCATCCTCATCAGCTTTATCACATTCATCACACTCATCCTCATTATCTTCTTCATATTCATAATCACACTCATCTTCAGCACTTTCATCATCCTCATCCTCATTATCTTCATCACACTCACCCTCATTATCTTCATCATATTCAACATCACACTCATCCTCACATCACATCACACCTGTCCTCCATATAGCACTCATCCTTCTTATCTTCATCCTCATCTTCATCACATTTGTCCTCTTCATTTCATACATCCTAATCATCTTCATCACATTCAGCATCACAACCATGCTAATCATCAATCTCCTCCTAGCACTTATCCTCCTCATCTTCATCGCACTCATCCTTTTCATCACGCTAATCCTCATCATCAAACTTGTCCTCATCATCCTCATTATCACACTCAACCTCATCATCTTCATCACACTCATCATCCTCCTCGTCCTTATCATCACACTAATCCTTTTCGGTTCTCCAGTTCTCCTGACTTTAAGAAGTTATTTAGGTGAAACCAGAGTCACTGGGAATGTTGGGAATTCACCCAGAATGCATCATGTCCCTGTCCATTACACACCCACTGACATCTCCTCTAACTAACTGCAGAAAACCCAAATTGACACCTAGAGAACATCTCCACACACTCAGGATCATGAGTAAGTGTGTGTGTGTGTGTGTGTGTGTGTGTAAGGTGTAGTGCGTTAAAAGTCCAGTGAGTTAAGGCTATAAAAAAAACAAGATGGCTGCCATCCAAAGATACAGAAGCTAAAAAAACACAGCGGCTCTGAGAGGACTCTGTCTCCTGCAGGGTTCCTCGCCCCGTTCCTGACTCAGACAGCAGGATCAAACACCAGTTCCTCTCAACCTGGACGCTGGTAGTCAGAAGGGTGACTCAAACTGCCCTGAGGCGCCAGAGCTGACTCGGAGTCTGTCCTCCAGTTAAAACAAAAAGTGCAACTTCATGTCGAGAGTTTATTTAGTTTATAAATTTCACTCAGACACTAGCATCCTGAAGTGCACAGGATCAGATTTAAGGCTGACTCGAGTCCTCAAGCGTCTCTGAGCCTTGTCTCTGTCCTGCACTCAGGTGGTGAAGGAACTAGCTTGCTAGCCCTTCACTTTTGCTGATTAGCATTCTTACGTAAGCCCTGATGATGCTACACGCTTTGACTAGCATGAGGATGTTTATTTTTTTATAAGTCTGATTTTTTGACATACAGCTTTACTTTTTAACCCAGCTAGTTATCTTGTGCTTTAGCTAGCACTGCGCATTAGCTTTAACTAACAAAAGCTCTTCGTCTACACGATTAGCCGAGAGAAAAAATCTGACCAGCTGACACTTCTGAGGGTTGTGTGGTGGAGCTTCCTCATTAGCAGGAGAAAGAAAAGAAACTCAGCTTGATCCTGAAGCCTGATGAAAGGAGCTACAGGTGAGAATAAACAGGTCACATGACCATGTGTCACCCAATCATCAGGGTTCATGGACAGAACAGGTTCAGATAAATCTGACTGCACAAGAGGGATTTTTTAAATCAGGAAACAGTAAACTACTTACGCTGTTTGTTTTTGTTTATTTTATTGTATTAGCTCAGTAGCTACTGTATGCTAGCGACAGTACACACCACAGTGATGCGAATTCTGGTACATTTCTCCAACAGCAGCTCCAACGCACTTATATGTATTTATTATGGAAGGAGTCTCCAGTGTCAGGAACAGTGTCAGGAGCTAAAGCCTTCACACTCATCCTAATAATAATAATAATAATAATAATAATATTAACAATAATAACAATAATAACAATAATAATAATAAAGATAATAATAATAATGAAATATTTTGGTGAAGAATAAAGTGTTTTAATTTTGGAATGTTTAAAATTCTAAATTCATTAAAAGTCGTACGAAACATGTTGGCAGTTACCGTAATATTATTTACAATTATTATTTAAGTTATTTATGATGATTGATTTTTAAGAAAGTTAGTTTCAAGAATTTTGAATTTTTTGTTTCATTTTTTAACATTTTATATGTGAATTTCTATCTTTTTTCATACAAAATTAACACAAAACTTTTTTTTTTTAATTAGAAAATGTGAAAAAAAAATATTAGAAAAATGTTTGGTGAAGAATAAAGTGTTTTAAATTTTGAATGTTTAAAATTCTAAATTTATTAAAAGTCGTAAATAAAACGACAATTTTTATTGAAAAATATTTGCAGAAGAATAAATAGTTTTAATTTATTATTTATTTATTTAATTGGAATATTTAGTTTATTGGTTAGTTTCAAGAACTGGAATATTTGTTTTTTCATTTTCACATTTTTTACATTTTTTATGTGACCTTTTATCTTAAGAAGAATTTTAAATACAAATGTAAATAAAGCGACTATTTTTATAGTCGGAAGACAAATATTTTGAATACAAAATCTACACAAAACTTTTTTTTTAAGTCAGAAAACTTTTCAATTTTTTTCGAAAAAGAAAAAATTCCACACGCTCTTCTTTTTTAAAACAAAATGTCTCTTTAATTTGTAAGTGTCAACAGCAGTACAAAAGATGGAGTGATGGTGAGACGATTTTTCTGGTTGTGTGTGTGTGTGTGTGTGTGTGTGTACTGTATGGTTTTAATGAAAGAAAAAAAACTCTTGAGGTAAATGAGCTAAAACAGACAGGACCTCCCTCTTCTGCCATTGTACATCAAATGTCTTGAGTATTATACTGTAGAAATGTCATTACTTTACAACTTTATGGCAAAAAAAACAAACAAACAAACGAACAAACAAACGAAACAAACAAACAAACAAACAAACAAACAAACGCCTCCTGTACGGAGAGCGACCTAGAGAATCGTACAATCCACTAAGGTGCCTAAATAAACCAAAATGCGTCACTCATCTGGATTATTTTTATTTTTTTTATATTAATACTACTATTATTACAGAGAGCAGAAAAGACTCGTCTCTGGAAAAAATATGACTGGAGAATTCATTTAGTTTTACCTCACGTCAATACTGCACATGGAAAAAAAAACAAAAACACAATAAGTCGCTGGTTTACATACCAAAGCCAAGCAGAAAATAATTTTTAGTACCTTTTTTTTTGTCTTTTTTTTTTAATTAAAACAATAATACCCTTAGCAAATTCTTTCGTACTGTTTTCATACTGTATAAAGAAGAAAAAAAAGGGTGAAGACGAGTGTGATGGCAACCTTTAAAGTTCAATTAAAAACTTTACACTGGACTGTACAAAGATATGATAAACTATTTACATATTTTTTTTAGACTTAATTCTTTTCTTTTTTCCTGTGTGTTGTTGTTGTTGTGTTGTTTTTTTGTTTTGTTTTCTAAAAGCAGCACGCTAGTTCTATATCTCTATCGCCCCAACCAAACGATACCTGGCCACCAGGTACCTGCCGAGAAACCGGTTTCTAAATGCAGGACAAAAATAAAAAATTAAAATACATAAAGAAAAACAAACAGAAGTATGGGGCTGCCAGCGGATCGGATGCGAGAGCGGCTCGGGCTTTCCATCCAGCCGTGCACAGTGTTGCTCGAGAGACTAGAGAAACTTAAAGAAATAGTACCATTTGCAATGACAAGAAAAAAATTGTTTTTCTTTTTTTTTTCGTCCCTGACAGAACAAAAATTAAAATAAAAATAAAAAATAAAAATAAAAAAATGACTCTTCTAAACAGCAGCTAGCATTTCAGTCCAGCATGTCAGTGAATTGTGCTGATTAAATAATTAGCAAAAAAAAAAAAATCCCACAATATACATCATTCAAATCTAATGACTTTTTAAAAAAACAAAAAAAACAAAAAAAAAAAACAAAAATTACAGTAAAAGTAGAAACAGCGAATGCATTTTGTCTTCAGTCGTATCTAATTTGCATAAAAAATGGCAGTGATAACGAACGAACCGATCGAACACAAGATGGACTGCAGCTGCTGAAAAGCTGAAGAAAATTTTTTTTTTTTAACTCATACGAAGACATAACGATGCGAAGAATGTGTCCGTGTTATTATTCAGCTTAAAAAAAAACAAGAACAATAAATATTCGTCCGTCCCCGTGGACCGAGCCGATGGAGGGAGAACCTCGCTCCGAGAACGTCTCGGATCGATCCCATGCCTCAAGCCGACGAGTTCCAAAAACGTGGAAACGTCTCGGAGCGCGAGATCAGACGTCTGCGTACGAGTCGTATCCGATACGGTCCGGTCCGATCTCCGGGGACTGAGTTCAGCATCTACATGAGGTACAGTGACTTGTCTAGATTTGATTCTTCTTTCTTTTTTCTTTTTTTTCTTCTAGAGAACAATTGACATCAGATCGACGACACAGAATTAAAAGAAGAAAAAAAATACATAACTTATACTTCAGTAAAGTATTCAGGAACAAAAATAGAATTCTATTTTTTTTTATCTATGTTATATTTACAATTTCCGAAGAAGAAGATGAAGAAGAAAAAAGAAGAATGAGAGGGTAAATATATCAAAAAAAAAAAGAATTTTGAGTTCCAATTCAGCGTCACTGTATTTTCTCTTGATTGTCCTTTTTATTAAGTTCTACGGACAAAATTTTTTTATAGCCAACACCGGCTAATAAATACAATAAAAGTCTATATGCACTATATAGGTTTCAAATACATTATACAAACACAGACGTACATGAGCGGTCAGATGCGCGGTGCGTTGAAGTCCGGTGTGTCTCGGCTGACCAGAGTCTCTTTAACGTGAGCCTTCTGTCGAGTTTTACTGCTCTTTATTATCTCCCTTAGGCAGCACTGGAGCTTAAACAAAAAAAAGTCTTCCTTTATTATTATTATTTATCTAGCACGTGTCTTTGCATAAATTAAAACAAAACAAAATTGAAAAGGAAAAAAATAAAAACACACACCAAAAAATAAAACCAAAACAAAAACAATGACTCAAATCTGGCACAAGTCCAAACAGGTCACTTTTTTTTGTTCGTGTGGATTTTTTTTTTTTCGTCCACGCACGACGGCTTCACATTAGTCAGAATCGATAAAAAATACCATTTATATCCAGTGCTTGTAACACTTATGAAACTCATCTCTCTCTCTTTCTCTCTTTTTCTCTGTCTGTCTTTCTCTCTTTCTTTAAAAAAAAAGAAAAAAGAACCAACCCCCCCCCTACACAAGCGTGATCAAGTTTCAGTCCTGACAAACAGTCCTTTTGTCTAGCGCCAGCCTCCAAAAATTCAGTTTGGCGTGGTCAAGAAAATATGTACAAAACACGTACAAGTCGATCTACCAGCAAACAGATATGAACTTTAAACAAGACGCTAGTGAGAACAAAAAAAAAAAAAAATCTAATTTCGGATCATCGAGTGTTTTCTATCTCACAGGAAAAAAAATAAAAGCAAATTTTTTTTTTTTTTTCTGAGATTACAGAAGTGCTTAAGAGACTTGAAGTAAATGCTTCTCTATTTTAGGGGCTTTGTAAAATTATTATTATTTTTTAATTGTAAGAAGAAAGTAAGTAAGCGCTTTAAAAGAGACTTTTTTTTCTTTTCTTTTCTTTTTTCAAATTAATTACTTAATTTATTTATATTTACGACCTTGAGAGGCAACGCGGTGACCAGCAGCTCGTCGGCCCGGCAGTAATTGCCGTGTTGCTAATGGAAATAAAAAAAATAAATAAAATAAGACAGGTTCAAGGGCAAGAGGAAAATAGCGAGCCTCATGCATTAATAATGGCGTGTTTCAGATGATACAGACTCGTCAGTCATTTTAATAATCTCCCACAGCTTGATCTACTTGTTCCATCTGCTCTGCAGCACCTCATGGATTTCTGCTGCGCTTTGATGGAACGAGCACAATCAGCGATCGACTCCCTCCCTCCCTCTCTCCCTCCGTCCGTCCGTCCCTCCCTCCCTCTCCGCCGTATTGTTTTTCACAGCTTTCCCAGAGTCGAGTCCGAATCCGGTGACGTTTTAGTATCTCCACAGATCCATGAGGTGTTTACTCTCTGTACTTTTCAGCCGTTTATATTTACGTTCCGCACGATGAAACAAATCCGTTCCTGTTCTCACTTATACTACAGCAGCAGGAAACACCAGGGCTCTTAGATTTATTGAAAGAAAGGATTTCCGCCTGACTCTGAAACTGGAGACTCCTTCCAAAAATTAGCTGCTTTAAAACTCATGCTAGAACCTGTGATTTTTTCACAGAGATGCTGTTAGAGAAAAATAAATCACAGCCTTCCGACCAATCAGAATCCAGAACCAGAATCGCTCTCGTAAACGAGGTTTAGTTTGTTTTCCCCTATAAATAATCAGGTCTCCTTGACTTTAACTTTAATTAAGACTTCTTTACCGCCCGCTTTAAGACTTTTTCGTGTCGATTAAGGTTTAATAAAGTCGCAGAAGGCCTTGACGGTGACAGAAAGCCCTTATGGACTGCTGTAAAAAAAAGCCAAATAAATAAAAGCCAGCATGTATTGTACAACAGCAATTTTGTGATCGTAATGCCACTGAAGCTGCCTTTTGCTGCCGTTTCAATTTCACAGATTGGACGCCTTTGGCCCCGCTTTGGCACCTCGGCCAATCTCCGTGATTAAGAACGTGGTTTCGGCGTAAGACTGAAGCGAGGGGTGAGACGTGCTGCGTGGTCACCGCTCTGGACCTCCTGCACTGAGTGAGGACTTTCAGATCTCTGTAATAAAAATCCAGCATCTCTAACATCTCTATCGCCTCCAAAATTCCTGAGTGCTTCAAGAAGAGGGAAAGAAGGGGCTTTTATATATATATATATATATATATATATTTTTTTTTTTTGTCGTCCTTGGGAACATCGCAGAAGATTGTCTAAGACTCGTGAACGCTCTCCTTTAAGACTCAGAGATCTAAGATTAGTTAGTGATTGGACCTGGGTTTGGACATTGTTGTGAGAAAACAATAATAAGATTAAGATTAAGAATCGATAAGATACAATAAAACAAGATAAGTTAAGAGAAAGGGGCAGTTTTGTGTTTTTCGGCATTCATTTTTTAAAAAGTTTTTTTGTTCTGCTGTCATCTTCCTTATTATTATTATTATTATTTTTTTTTAAATAGATCAAATCAAAAACAAAACAAAAACAAAAACAAAAACATTCACACGCTGTTGGCTGGCACAGCATACCTGAGAGAAATACAGAACCCCGTCAAAAACATTGATCTAAAAAAAAAAGAAACAAAAACAAAAAAAATATTTATTTATATTTATATATATATATGTGTGTGTGTGTGTGTGTGTGTGTGTGTAAGACTGTGAGAGCTATAAGAAGTTTTCGAGTTTCAAGTCCTGCCCTCTGTAACTTTACAGGTCAATGTGTGGACACATCCATGATCAAAAAAGAATAAAAAAATAAGGAAAAATAAAATGAATAAAACACAATCAAACTGCTTCACACTCGAAGAAACATTTAAGACCGAAGAGCCGATGAAGCCGGGAGCCACACGTGCATGCAGGCTCCTAAGGGATATATTATCAGAAACAAGTTTTTTTTCTTTTCTCTCTTTTTTTTAAATTTTGTTCTGTATTTTTTTTTCTCCTCATCCTCCTTCAGTACTCCTTCTATCCGCTCAGTTGGCGCTGACGGGCTCCTGCGCCTCGTTCTCGCTGCTGTAGTCCGATTTGGGTTCGTCCTCGAAGTCCTCGTACATGTCCATGTCGTCCTCGCCGTTGACCGGTTCACTGGGCACCACGCTGGGCATGCTGGGCTCCGTCTTCATGCCGAAGGTGCTCTGGATGACGGGGACGGTGGGCTCGGGGCTGGCCGAGTTGCTCGAGCAGTCTGAGGTCATGCTGATGGCTCCGGGGTAGACGACGCCTGCGCTGCTGCTGATCGGGAGCTGAGTCTGGGGCTGCTGCCTGAGACACGAACCACAGAGGGGAGAAAAATCAAACCCAGTTCATTTACACCAGCACTGATTTACTCTGTTACTGATGGAAAAGGTCCTGAAACTCTGCTCTGAATCTTTTACAGTGTGAACCCTACATCACGGCCAGTACAATGTTATGGCTAGTCGCCTAGCAACAAACATCCAATCAGAACCTGAACAGTGCTTCATCCTCATATCGAGTGAAATCCAGGACATAGCTGAACAACACCCAACAAAAACCACTCAGTAGATAGAGTCAGGAGACAAAACACACTGTGAACATCACGGATAGATAGATAGATAGATAGATAGATAGATAGATAGATAGATAGATAGATAGATAGATAGATAGATAGATAGATAGATAGATAGATAGATAGATAGATAGATAGATAGATTGATTGATTGATTGATTGATTGATTGATTGATTGATTGATTGACTGATTGATTGATTGATTGGGACCCTAGACCAGAAGTGGGAGATCTCACACTGACCACACGGAATAACTTCAAATAATCAAGTCTGGTCTTCATGTCCAGACTTTTAATCATTTTAATATCGTGTTCCTCAGTAAACTGTGTCACTATCAGCAAATCAACTTTCTGACCAATCACGGTCCAGCAGCGAGTCAGGATGTGAGTCAGGTCTTCATGAACATCGTA
>NC_080719.1:1735000-1815000 GCF_019097595.1 Hemibagrus wyckioides
GGACCTCTCGACACACACACACACACACACACACACATACACACACACACTGTGCACAAGACAACTTCTGCTCACACACATCCAGCAAAAAAAAAACCCAAAACTTCGACTCCTTGTTAAATATTCATCCAGGGCCCAAGAACGTAATCATGTGTGTGTGTGTGTGTGTGTGTGTGTGTGTGTGTGTGTGTGTGTGTGTGTGTGTGTGTGTGTGTGTGCGTGTGTGTGTGTAAGCTTTCAGCCTCTCAATCAGGCCACTCAGCATCATCAAGCTTTTTGCTTACAGCCGAGCGGGACGGAAAAGATTTCACGCGCTTTCTCGCTTCCTTTTATATGTAAGATGTGAAAGAATTAAATAAAAGCCGTATGAATATTTAAACAAAAAAAAGAGAGAGCCATGTTGATAAACAAGGCCTGAAAAATAAAACAAACCCAAAAAAGGGCTTCCATATGCTCCGATACATCTTTAATGATAGGAGAAAACTGGAAAAAGAAAGCCGCGAACGAGGCCATGAATATTTCATCATCCACATGTGATGCCGGTTCGTTAGGAGCCGCGAGTCCTGCGTCGCTTGGCGCGAGTTTACCTGCGACGCCGCGATGCGCCGTTCCTACGGCAACAACCGCAATCGCAACAAGAAGATCTTAATGAGTCTGTGTGGAGATGTTACAAGATAATCTACAGCTTTAACTACAACAGTGAAGGAGGAGGAGGAGGAGCGAAGGAACAGCCACAGAGGAGCGACGCTTTATCTGTTTAAAGAAGAAATGAAGGAGGGATAGAGAGAGGAGGAGGAAGAGAAGGAGGAAGAGGAGGACTCAGGACAAGCTGCCAGACACCAGCCTCGACTCCCCAAAGAGCTTTGGATTTATTTCCACAAGCGACACACAACACACAGCTTTTATCCATTTATAGTTACACTGAATAACTCATCTCTCTCTCTCTCTCTCTTTCTCTCTCTCTCTGTCTCTCTTTTACTCTTTCTTTTTATCTCTCTCTCCATCACTCTTCCTGTGTCTATCTTCATTCTTCCTCTTTCCTTCTCCTACTCTTTGTATCTTTCTCTCTCTCTCTCCCTCTCTCCCTCTCTCATTCTCAACCTTGCCTTCTCCGTCTCTTTATTCATCCATATCTCTCTCGCACTCTGTCTCTCGGTTTCTATCTATCTATCTATCTATCTATCTATCTATCTATCTATCTATCTATCTATCTATCTATCTATCTATCACCCTCTCTCTCTCTCTCTCTCTCTCTCTCTCTCAATCACTCTTTCTATATCTATCTTCATCCTTCCTCTTTCCATCTCTTACTCTTTGTATCTTTCTCTCTTTCTCTGTCTTTCTTCCTGTGTGTCTCTCTTCATCTCTCTCTCTCTCTCTCTCTCTCTCTCTCTCTCTCTCTCTCTCTCTCTCTCTCACACTTTCTATCCCTCTCTCTCTGTCTCTCTTTCTCCACTTCGCCTTCTCCGTCTCCTTTTATTCATCCGTATCTCTCTTGCTTTCTGTCTCTCTGTTTCTCTCTTCATCCATCTTTCTTTTCATCTCTTTCCCCTTCTCTTCATCCCTCTCTCTCTCTCTATCTCTCTTTCTCCCTCTATCACCCCCCCCCTGCTCTGTCCATCCCACAAACATGTGCTCACTTTGTATCCTGACACACACACTACAACCGGAACAGATTTAAAAAGAAATCAAGAAAGGAAGGAAGGAAGGAAGGAAGGAAGGCGTCTCTGAGCATGGCGTGTAGCACGTCCATGAGGGATAATACACTGGCTTCCCCACACTACATTAATTTCATTTAGCGTGCGCTCTGCGCTCAGGATAAATTGATTTCATTTTGTTTGGTTTTGACAGCCATGTTTATTGTGCAATGAAATGTAGCACGGCGCAGCGGGCTGACAGGATCCATCAACGCGGGGCAATCTGCTGACTGCCAGGGCAGGATGAAGGCATTCATTACCCCGCCAAAACCCAGCGTGCCTCACACACACACACACACACTCCATCCCCCGGCTCAGGATCTCTGCGTACGAGTGATTGGAGGAGGAAGATGGCCGACTCTGATTTATGACGCTTCCTCCGATGCCATTACTTCAGCACTGACACTGATTCATCAATTTATTCACCGGCGTGTGTGTCGATACGGCCAGAGGTGAGCGCTGACGAGCGCCGGACACTGCCACACCTGACCACACAGCTGAGAGGAAACCACACGCCTCGACTCACTGCCTGTCTTTTATTTATTTCTGATATGAGATCTTTGAATGTGTGTATAAATGCTTGGATTTCTGTGTATGTGTGTATAAGAGCCTGAATGTATGAGTGTATGAGTTTCTGTGTGTGTGTGTGTCAGAGAGAGAGAGAGAGAGAGAGAATGTGTGTGTGTAATGTGTGTATGAACACTTGGTGTGTGTGTATATGTGTATGTGAAAGTGTGTGTATGTGAGAGTTAAAGAGAGTGTGTGAGAAAGCTTGGTTGTATGTGTGTTTTTTTGCAATATTTGTGTGTGTGTGTGTGGTGTGTGTGTGGTGTGTGTATGTGTGTTGTGTATGGTGTGTGTGTGTAAAAGCCTAAATGTATGAGTGTGTATGTGTAAATGCAAGAGAGAGTGTGTGCTTGTGAGCAAGAGCTAGAGAGTTTCTTTGTGTGTGTGTGTGTGTGTGTGTGTGTGTTTATTACCAGATGTTGGTCATTAGTGAACTTGTTTACAGATGTGAGTGGATCATGACACTGGACTAAAATCTCCACTGGAAATGAAAACCACTTCAATTCTTTAAAACTTTTCTTTTCTTTTCTTTTCTTTTCTTTTCTTTTCTTTTCTTTTCTTTTCTTCTTTTCTTTTCTTTTCTTTTCTTTTCTTTTCTTTTCTTTTCTTTCCTTTCCTTTCCTTTCTAGAAGCCTGAAAATTTCTTGAATCTCGGCTCGTTTATCATTTCATGTTTTTTAACGAATTTATGAATTTGAATCAAAATTGTGAAATAAAAAAAACAATTATAAAAAAATAATCTCAGCAAGAAAATTATTTTAAAAAATTAGCAAAAATTATTAAACAATTATCTCAGAAAGAAATGATAAAAAATAATATTAGCAAAAAAAATTTTTTTTTAAATAATCTCAGCAAAAAATTATAAAAAAAACTCTCAGGCAAAATATCTCTTTCTCACAATGGATTCCCTCATTTGGATATTTTAATTAGCTTCTGAAAACAAATGGTTGTATTATGGATATGTGTTTTTTCAACAGATTAACATTTGCCTCAAAAAATAAAATTTATATTTTAGATAAAAAAATAAATAATGTGTTTAAAAATCTTAATAAATGACAAAAAAGCTGAAAATATTATTAGTATTTTTTAAATAATTTTTCAATTTCTATTCAGTTTTTTTTCTCCTAACAGAAGAGAATTATTTTCTACATAGAAATGAAAGGACCTGAGAGGGAGAGACGCCGGAGCCGGAGTTCCACCTCACAGCCGGGATGCGTCTTTTTTTCTCCTCATTGTTGTCGTTGTTTAATAAAAGCAAAGTGGCGAAGCTCCGATGTTTACAAATGAGCATTAATTGATTTCTCTCGGATTCCCACACGACATTTTAAAGAATTAACTAGTTAGGTGTGTGAGTGTGTAAATAAATATAGATGTTGGCACAGAGACGGCGACAGGGGAGAACCCCCCGGAGTGAGACGGGGAGAGGAGAGGAGGGAGAGAAAGACTTAATTCTGTCATTTACTTTGAGAGAGAGAGGGAGAGGAAGAGGAAGAGGTAGAGAGAGATAGAGAGAGAGAGAAGGGGGGAGAGAGAGAGAGAGAGAGAGAGAGAGAGAGAGAAAGAGAGGGGAAGAGGTAGAGGAAGAGAGAGAGGGAGGGAGAGAGAGAGAGAGAGAGACCTTTTCTGTAATACATTTCTTTAATTTAATTAGTATTCTGTTTAATTCCTTCACACACACACACACACACACACACAAGTGACCTCAGCACACCTGTCTTCAGCAAGCTCGGACTCGAAGAGAGTGGATCAGAGTCAATATTCAGTCTCTCACACACCCACACACACCCACACACACACACACACACCTCACCTCACATTCTCATTAAACAATCATCACAATTACAAACGTTAATCCTCAGACTTCAACATGCCTCTAACTGTTACACTTTCTTTTCTTCTCCCAGCTGCATGTTTCAGACTCGCCATTGTGTGTGTGTGTGTGTCTGTCTGTCAGTGCAGTTTGTGTGTGTGCACGTGTGTATGTGAGTGTGTGTGTGTTTGTGTTAGACAGTGAGTGTGTATGTATGAGTTTGTGTATATGTGTGTCTGTGAGTATTGTGTATAGTGAGTGATTGTGTGTGTGTGTATGCGTATGAGTGTGTGTGTGTCTATGTGTAGGCAAGTGCATGTGTGTGTATGTGTGTGTATATGTGTGTAACAGAGACAGCAAGTATGTATGTGTATATGTGTGTGTCTGCATTATATATATGTGTGTACATGTGTAGTGTGTATGTGTGTGTGTGTGTGAGACAGCGAGTGTGTGTGAGTGTGAGTGTGTGTGTGTGTGTGTGTGTGGAGAGCTCTGCGTGTTCAGGCGCGTTTGCTCCTCTGCTTGTCGCTCTGCGTGTTTCACCCTGATAAATTTCTCGACACGTCTTTCACATCGTCACGTCTGTGTGAGAGTTTCATAAAGAGGACACGCAGCCTAGAGCTCCACTAAACAACACCCTGAGGTCAGGGACAGCAGGCTGGGGAGGACAAGGCTACACACACACACACACACACACACATACACACACACACACACGCACACACACACACATGCGCACACATGCGCGCACACACACACACACACACACACACACACACACACACACACACACAGGAACACATTTATTATTAACCAACAATTATATTTTTTTATGTATTAAATTCCATCATACTTTTTATCCATTTTTAGTTACATTAAACATGAACTGTTACAAAGCTCTGACACTGGAGACTCCTTCCATCGGTGTAAATTAACACACCGTCTCTTATTTCTTTATTATTTGGATTTTGCACATTTTTTCCCGCCTCATCGACTCTCACAGCGCTAACATGAACGCGGCAACATGGCGTGGCGCTTGTCCCCTGCTAGCATATGCAAAGTGAACAACACACTGACTTTCTTTTCTTTTCTTTTCTTTTCTTTTCTTTTCTTTTCTTTTCTTTTCTTTTCTTTTCCTCTCCTCTCCTCTCCTCTCCTCTCCTCTCCTCTCCTGTATAATGATGTAAAATTTCAGTCTATTCCCAGACCCAGCAGTTTTGTTTTGTTCTCTCTCCCGATCGCTAGGTAAATATTAGCCTAAGTAACCCGAGGCTTTTCTGTGCTACGTTACGGCGACGACGCGGTGTCGCTTCACACCTCTGCGGCACATCTCAAGTTCCGAAGCCTCCGGCGTTCCGAGTGAATCCCTCAGTAATTTTCCTCTGCTTGGATCCTGTTCTGCACAAGCCGAAGTCCGCAAGCTGCTAGTGAATAAGCGGAACAAATAAAGTGACCGTAAAGTTCAAAAACATCCACCTCATTCCTCCTCCTCCTCCTCCTCATCATCATCATCATCATCATGGAGCGCAGCACTAAGCTCACATTCTTTTCCCTTTTCATGAAGGAGGAAAGGAATTTGTTTGCCTCGGTTCAGTGGAAAGGTTCAGAACACTTAAACACCAAAGTACACAAACCTTCTGCCTTTTAAATGCAGCATTCATCATCATCATCATCATCATCATCAGGACAAAACAGTTTGTGTTTCATGACTGGTGTGGAGATAAAAAAAAAATTAACACACAACACTGGCTATTTGTTCGCACTTCTTTTTCTTTTCTTTTTTTTATTTTTAAATAAATTTTCCTGCATAGAATTAAAATAAAATAATAAATTCAGCTAAAACAAATTAACAGAGCCATGGATTCATATGATTAAATATTTCAACAATTAAATAAAATATTAAAATAATTTTCTACAATAAAATAAATAGCATATTATATGTTTTTTTTTAGTTTATCTGATATAAATTATTTATAAAAAATTGTTTTGTTTTTTTTTACTTGATATATATATATAATTTTTTTCTATGTGTGTGTGTGAGTGAGTGTGTATGAAAATGTACTTTAAACTATTTGATTAGTTTTTCTTTTATTCCCTAAGCACTCTTGATTGACCTAAAGTCTTTCTCTTAAAGGTATTTTTGTAAAATATTTATAATTTAATTTTCAGGAAAATTGCCTGAAAAATGTTCAGATTTCCTGCTTTAATAAACACAGAGTTTTAAAATTAATTATCGTTAAAATGAATTAATATAGAAAAAATCTCTTTTTCAAAATATTTCATGTGAAATATCAGATATTTCACCTGTTATGTAAAAAAAATTAAAGAAAATGAGACTAAATAAAAATGAAATAAAAAGGTGAGATCAGGACAGATTTCAGGTATGATGACGTTCTGCTCATCCTTTAATCTCTCTCTCTCTCTCTCTCTGACAAAGATTAGTCTTGTTCTCGACATCTGATCTTAAACACTGCTTTCTGTGTGCTTTGTTTCTTCAGCTCCATGGAAACTGTTCGAAATATTGATGTTCGAGGGCCACAAAGGTGAAAGGCGCTTTGTGGAGCGAGTGCAATCAGACGTCCTGCAGCTGAGCTCGGACTGAGAAGGGCCCGCTTTGTCCTGCGGTCTGTCCTCTAAACACCTAACTGTGAACGCCTTTGAGAACGTACACACACACACACACACACACACAGAGGAATTCCACATACAGGAAAGAATGTGTTTGATTGGAGCCTCAGGACACGTAACTGACCGAGTGTGATGATTCTGTTTTTCTTTTTTCTTTTTTAACATTTATGGAAGGAGTCTCCACATTCAGAGCTTTGTAACAACTTTAAGGAAGTTTTCTGGAATAAGAAACTGCATTTTTGTTCATTTGTTTGTTGTTGTTTTTTCGTATTAACTTGATGAAAGAGGATAAAACTAGCCTGGTGAGGGAATGAGTGTTTATAAGCTGCTATAACGTACATGACAAAAGGAACTAACCTGTGAAATATAACTATAAATGGATAAAAATGGATAAAATGCACCAAATATTGACATGGTTGGTAATTTGTTGTGGTGTAAGTGGAATAAATCACTCAGGGACTAGGTATTATGGGAAAACAATCACCTTCAGGCTTCAGGTGATATTTCAGTGTCTGGATCTTGAGCAACGTTTGTGGTTTCTATCAGTGGCTTCTGACTCAAAAGCTGCTTGTTTCAGCAAAACAACCTGAACGATTTCTGGACAATCAGTGGAGTTCCTCCTTCACACTTCAAAAATCAGACCTTCTCCTGAATCAGACGCCGCAACCGATAGCAAGAGCGAAAGAAAGTGAAGGAAGACATGAAAGGAATCTGATGGAGTGCAGGAAGACGAAGAAGACGAAGAAGAAGAAGAAGAAGAAGAAGAAGAAGAAGAACTTACCGTCCAGATCCTCCGGCCTGGTCAGATCGATGACCCTCTGTCCGATCTTCCCGTCGTCTCCCAGTTTTCCCAGATGATGCCCCAAGCTTTCAAAGTGAACTCGTTCCTACACACACACACACACACACACACACACACACACAAATCCTTCATGTCATGTTTTTTTAAAAAATATTTATCTCTGAACATATCATCAAACCTGATTCCAGTCTTTAGCATGTGTAAGGATATAAAGCCGTGCAGTCGTGGGATCTGACGTACTCCGGTGCTTTCAGAGGATTTTGTGTTCACAATGAGATCAGGACCGCTAGCAAAGCGCTTCTTCTTTTCCTTTTCTTTCTTTCATTCTTTTTTTTTTATATCCCAGCCTTTTTTCCCTCCCTCTCTGTAATCTTCACAGCCTGGCATCCTGAGCCGGCTGCCTATCATTTATTCAGAGTGTGTGTGCTTTAAAGAACGCACCGTGTTTTCCCTTTTGTCGTGTCACTTTCTGCTCCGATTAAACTTGGCGTCATGTCATACTCAACGCACAATGAAACCCTGTCATTCACGCGCCCTGCAACAATATTAAATGTCATGTCCGCGCCGGCTGACGGAATAAAATAACAGTTTTTCGGGGGCCCCGGCTGAATAGTGGCCGCACATTACGCTTAATGTATTATGCAGAGGAAGAGAGGAAGAGGGCCGACCGCTGTTCAGGCCTATTGTGAAATGACCTACTTCTGTTCCGCATGTGAGTGCTGCCTTCACTCCCGAGCATTAACGCTGCCTTCGCTCCGGCTCTAAACACACCACACTTTCACTCCAAATCATCCCTCGTTCCCAGAGTGATGAATAAGGAGAGCTAATCGCGGCCCTTTTGTCTTTTCTTCTTCAGCACTTTTTAAAAAAAATTTATTCTACAGGTAACAGATATTGACAAGCACATGACTCTTTCACTTGTTTGTTTGTTTGTTTGTTTGTTTACTCTGACACCCAATCAGCATTTATGATTGTTATTGCATTTGTGTGTCCTCTGGGAGGAGTGTTAACTCTTTCACTCGAATTGTTTTGTTTTTGTTTTTTTTATTTATTTAATATATACGTAAAAGTTTTTTTGCATATATTATAATATTTACTAAGTGAGTGTCCTCATACTTTTGCCTTACATCAACACACGAACCTGGAGCTAGAACATGTTCTAATTATGATTCACCTTCATGATTTTGTACAACAATAAGATAACAAAATCTCATCCAATAATAAACAGCTCATTTTTACATCAAACCCCGAATCGAACTCTACTTACACGTCCTCATGGCTAAACCTTTTCCCTGAAACTTTCCCAGAAATCCGCCTGCATCGACGTGTAACGGAAATAACGCAGCGTCTCAATCAGGAGCGTGTGATTAGTGACCTCCGTGTGTGTCTAGATGAGATATACGTCACGTTCTCCAGAGCGTTCGCGCTTGCGGGAGCAGACGACGTCTCGCTTCGTCCGCCAAGATAAAAAAGATCGCTTCAATTAAACTCTCAAACCATCAACACAAATACTCGCTATTTATTCTGAAACCATTACTCAAAAAAAAGGGAAGCGTGTAAGAGGGAGAGAGAGAGATAGAAAGAGAGAGAGAGAGAGAGAAGGAAGTAGAGCAATTTCCCATGGCGCTGGAGGGAACAATCATTATTTATGGCCATGCGAGTGATTCTGATGTACAATTAACCACTACCTGCTTATGAGCTGTCATTAAGAATGGCCTGTCTTGACTGTGCTTTGCTTACTTTAAGTGTTTTCTAATTATGATATATGCAGGCGCTCCCCGCTGGGCCCGGGCGGCTTTGTGAAGATAAGATAGAGCTGCTTCGCTCCGTGTGAAGCCTCCTACGCTGCCGTATTCATCACCAGGCCACATTATTGCGCTTAATGAAAAGAGCACGCAGCCCTCAATGACAAAGTGACGGATGTGCGATTAGTCGGATGAGGAACGGGCGATGTACCGTGGACGGAGCCGGGGAAGGGTTCGGCGACGACGAAAGCGAGTATTTGTGTGTGTAGAAGGGTGTGTGTGCGTGTGTGTGTGTAATAAATTAGCCGCTTCTTCCCTTCCCTTCTCTTCCCTCGTGCTCGTCTGCCCTCTCTGATCAATCAAGGCCTTTTATAAACTCATGATCATTAAGAATCTTGTAGGACCTGAGAAAGAGAAAAAAG
This sequence comes from Hemibagrus wyckioides, assembly GCF_019097595.1. Classification (NCBI taxonomy): domain Eukaryota; kingdom Metazoa; phylum Chordata; class Actinopteri; order Siluriformes; family Bagridae; genus Hemibagrus; species Hemibagrus wyckioides. The sequence goes on from NC_080719.1 coordinate 1,744,672, forward strand.
AACAAGACCCATCCATCACGGAGTTTCATTAATAACTGCCGGGGCTTTCGGGTTTTTTCCTTTTGCTGCACCGGAGATGTAATTAAAACGAAAAGAACAAGTCAACAGGGAGTGATTGTGGACGAGGAGGGATTCCCTCTTTATTTCCACACCTCGCTATTTTCCCTTCAATTAAGGGGAGAACAGAGCAGAGAACGACTCGGAGCTGGACTGCATCTCTCTCTCTCTCTCTCCGGTCCACGCTCTGTTTAGGACGCATTAAACAGAACGCAATTGAGCGAACGCTCCTGAACAGAGCAGAGCAACATTAGCGTAAATGTGCACCGCATGAGCAAGCTGCATTTCCATTAAGTTTTACACACTGGCTTTTATATACTTATTGCTTATCACTGCTATAATTTATGTCACAGCATTAGGAAAAATTGTAGTTCATTTATACGTACAACATCGTTTCTCTCTCTTTTTTTTAAAAGAAAAAAAAAATCAGCAAACTTCTTATAACTTTACTACCGGCTCTGCGTCAGGCAGCTGTGTGATAAATTAATGGCGTTTTTATTATTTTATGGTGTCATTAAATTTTTACTGATCACTCCACGACTGAAGAGCAATAAAGGATGTGCAGTATCCCGGGACGATGCTGTCCAGCTCGCCAGGAGGATAGTCAGTGTCCTAGCTGAAGGTCTGTAAGCCGTGATGCTGTAAAGGATATTTATAATGTGTGTGTGTGTGTGTTATGCTACACCAAACACGAAGACAGGAAGTCTGTCCAAAAACAACAACAATAACAACAACAACAAAAAAGTATTAAAGGACCAACAGAAGGGCAAATGAAGACAGAACGAGAACGAAGGAGCGAGAGAAACAAGAAAGAAAAGGAGAAAGAAAAGACGTCGTGGTCTACTTAGCGCCCCTCCCGTCTTAACCGCCACCTCTCTGGCACACGGCTGGCGTTTTCCCATTTTTCCCTCAAACGCGCTCTTCTTGCAAGCGCTTCCACCCCACATCTAAAATTGTAGCCTCATGGAAAAAAAAAGTGGAAAAAAAGTCACCCACAATAATCTCCACTCCTTCCCTCCCCTCTCTTTTCCTCTCCTCCCCTCCTCAACATTCTGTTTTTTTCACAGTAAAACGGTGGCACGATGAAATAATGGGCAGCTGGAAGTTGGGGAACATCTGGAAAGGGGCCAGGAGCACCGTGTCATCGCTGTAGCGAGAGCTTTAATCAGGCCGGCCGCAGAACATGTGCCGGAGGAGTCGTGTTGTGCTCGTGGCTCGCCTCTACTTATAAACGTGATGCTTTTCTCCGGTATAAATAGACCTGGATCAGAACATATGGGCCTTCTTTCTTTCTTTCTTTTTTTTTTCTCCAGCCAGATGCATAGACGAGCACAAAACAATCTTGTCTTGTCTTGTCCCAGAGTCTACATCTGCATCTTAAAAAATGCACAGCGTACACGTTTCTGTCCGAGCTTCGGGTAAGTTTCGTCAAAATGAAGGAGCTCTACAGGTGCAGAGTTAATGGTTTAGTTTTATTCTTTATTCCCAGGTGCATGAGGTTAATACCATGACAGGATACACACACACACACACACACACAAGGAGAGTGCTTGATAGCTCGGCGCAAATCTGTTCACATGGTGTCCCTGGCTCGGTGCTGAAAGCAGAGAATGCGCAGGTTATTGCCTCCACGAGCGGAGCCCAGGATAATGGACGGCTTTGTAAGGTCGGTGGTGAAGGAGTGCCGAGGGAACGCATGCAGCAAGTTGTAGCTTTCAGCTTCCTTGAAAGCTTGCGGTGGTCCTACAGCGTATAACGTTTTAGCCTCTCATCTGTTTTCCATCCTCGTGTAACCAATCACAGGGTTATTTATAACTGCACGGCTTCCCAGTAGTCGCTGCTTCTCCATTTCATCTCGCCATAAGCACATGCGCTTGCTTGTGTGGTGAGCTTTCATGCGGTCTCCCCGTCTTTCTGCACAAAAGCAGGCCTCCAATCCTCCAGCAGAAGTTTTTTCAGCATCCAGTTTTATCCCTCCGCCTGCCAGCGAATGGGAGCGGAGCTACTCGCTGCTCTAATCAGGCGGCAAAACTGCAGCAGCACGTCAGAGAACCGGCAGAAAACCCCAGCGTGGCTCCACGCCAACACCAGCTTTCACTTTCCGGCTTGTTTCCTATTCGGAGCGGCAGCAGATTCCTCGGCCATACCATAATTGTGCATCAGGCTGACAACTTTGTCTCGTTTATTGAGCAAGAACTAAAAAAAAAACCCTCGCTAGCTTCACCCACAACATGTGACCTTTCAACTTCCAAGGGGAAACGATCCGTTTTATTTCTCGGCCGTCCCGTTATAGGGTCTCGGTCTCCAAGCTTTTCATTGTGTGCTGCACTGAGATCATTTGTTTTGCCTTTTTTTTATGAGCTCTGAGCTCTAAATGACCCTGAACTGTTCACAGAGTCCTCAAGGATCTGTTAAGAGCGACCTCGCTTTCTCTTTCCTTATCGCACAAACTATTTACAATAATGGAGCGACTCCAGAAGAGACCTCGTGATCAGGAACACAGATACAGAAGGGAACCTTTTACACCCATTAATCGAGGTCGGGTCCCAATATGGAGGCGTATAAAGGAGCCAGTTGCGGCCTGTTGTGGTCAGATCTGTAGCACAGGGCCTCGTTAGGTTTTTTGAACAGAAGCCCTGCTGCGGCTTACGTATCAGGAGACAACTGAATCTCAGTAAAGACAAAAAAGTCGGGCCAGGTTCCTGCTCGTACACATGGCTTTGTTTAAAATGACATCTATTTTTAATTTCTGGAACATGCAGACGGTTAGGGCGCAGGACAGAGAAAGTCCAGGACGGTTCTGTGATTTCAGTGCAGAATAAACCTGGTGAGACTGCAGTACAGCCCCTGAAGGGTAAAAATCGCCAAACTGATTTTTTTTTGCACTTCTGATCTAACAGCTTTAACGTGACAATGCTCGACAAAAGCACCTGCTGCCAATGGGTTTAAATATAATCACATTTTAGGAAATTTTGGACGGCCGACTCCATGTATAGCACGATTTACTTATGTGGCAAAAAAAACTCCATGACTGGCAATTTCCAACAGCAGAAAAAGGAGCAGAAAATTGGTTCCAGGGCTGCCGAGTAGAGAAGATTACACTTTCTGGCCTTTGTGAGTGCCGAGCTGAATAGACCTCCACACGTACACAGAGGGAAATGCAGCACACATTGGCTTCGAATCCAAAAGGTAGCTGGAGAAGATTTTGAGGAGATCCATTTTTGACTGTTCAAGGGCCCTCTGCACTGGGAAAGAAGGACAGTGAATGTTCCAGCTCATCAATAATGCAGAGGAGAGGAGCTGCAAGGGGCTGGAAGCTGCAGACGCTCAATAGGTTAATACACTGGCCTTTCACCTTTCTGATTACAGTTTGGAAAACGTCAGCAGACGAATACATTTGACTTCCGCAGCATCTGCCGTCCTGTATAGTAGAGAGCATCGACTGTCAGATACGGCTTCATTAGCAATGGAAATAACAAACTTTCAAATCCGAGGCTGCCGAGGACTTAAGACTTTTACTTCGCTCCCCGGGAAAACTGGAAGACGTTCCAGCCGGAGATGGAAATCTTAAAGAAAAATCTTTGATAAAAGCATGATAAATAATAGAGTGACCTAACTGCCCTCGTCAGACAATACTCCATTTTAATAAATATTTGAGAAAACATAAATCATCAGAGTGTTTATAAAAGCTTTTCTTCCTCTAGTGGGAAAAAAAGGCGAAAAAAGGGACAAACAAAATAAAAAATAAATAAATAAATAAAAACGAGCGAGGTTTGCTAAAGCATGAATATTTCAGACGAGCACCTTGAGGACGAGGGGCATGTAAAAGCTAGCGCAAAGGACAGAGAGAGAGATAAAGAGAGAGAGAGATATGACCAGAGAGGAAAATATAAAAAAAGAAAATGTGGGCAGTGAAGACAGAGAGAGAAGGAGAGAGAAGGAGAGAGAGAGAGGGATGAAGCCCATCCTTATTGTGCTCCTCGGACACACTTTGTATTAAAAGATGAATTGATCCATTTGTAAGCAGCACTTAGCCCCACTCTCTGGCTCGGTCGTTACACCGGGATAAATCAATATTTAATATCCCCCTCCAACAGCCCCAGTAGATGATTTTAACCTCTCCTTAATCCCATTTTACCTTACCTTTCCAGAACCATCCAGGCGAGCTTTCACCATGATAAACTCCCAAACAGTCGACTAGGAGGCAGCTATTAAAGCAGCATCCAGTATTTATGTCAGGTAGGATACGGAGCTGAAATATTAATATTCTGAAACTGAGCAAAGAAAAGGCTTTTAACCAGAGACTCTTTTTTCCCACCACAGAGAAAGCGAGGTGAGATACCCGAGTGACGGCTGACGACGGCTTCTGTTATCGCACCCTAAATGGCGGCCCATCTACGTATCCCGTGTCGTTTTGTATTGTTTTGGTTCGCCCTTTATTCTAGTTCCCACGTTTCCGAATCTAGTCGATTATGATCATTGTAGATATTCGAACACTTCAAGATGTGAGATTTGTTTCTACTTCCTGTTTCATGTTCATTTATTGCTGCCAGCTTGTGCTCTAATCCATGCTTTCACTTTCCAACTCCTTAATAAAGAACATGCTGCCTTTCTTCAGGCAGATCAGTGCACATAGACATAACCGTGCTTATACATCATGAACCTACACAAAAATACCCAGTCATACTGAAGTGGGAGGAAAAAAAATCAATATAGTCTGCAAAATTATTTGCAAATTATTCATGTCTGTTGCTGTAAAACCCATAAATTAGGTCTGAAGCAACCAGATGCCATCAGAAGTCACATAATTAGTTAAATGGAGTTCATCTGTGGGCAATTACAGAGTCATGTGACCGCAGTATAAAGCCCCGGGAGTTTGTTAGAGAACATAGCTAAACAAACAGCATCATGAACAGCGTTATATCCGTAACACAACTGGCAGAAGTGCAGCATAGAGGAGGTCACCCATTAAAGAGGGGATTATTCACAGAGTCAAGACTGAAAATACACGAAAAAAAGGTCAAAGGGGGTGAATGCTTATGCAGGCTGCTTACGCGTGTACATGACATATATACGTTGCGAGTCTGCCGGCATGTAGACATCTAGGAGAACGTTGCAAAGTCTTTGTAGGACAAAATGGAAACGTGACAAAGCCACAAACATCACGTTGGGGTTTGAGCTTCAAACTGGACGGCTATTTACATTATCAGATGCAGACAGACTTCAGAAGAAATGTACAAAAGAGCCAATGATATTTTCTCTTATTGGCCATCGGCACAAACTGCGTCATAAAACACAACTGCAAAAATGACGCAGGAATTGAAATTGAACGCAGGTGAGTCTCCTTTGCAGCGTTCAGTTACCTATGGAAACTAATTATCATTTGTTGTCACCTCCTTTCTGGAGCCGAAAGCCGCCAAAGGGTGTCCTAGAATTACCTTGCCCTTACATCAAAGTTCTCCGTGTGAAAGCACATCAAATCTAACTGCTACCTTAATGTCTTTATTTCTGAAGCACAGAGGCCTAAAAGATGACTTCAGGGCAGGGAACAGAGGTGAGGAGTGATGGGCTAGCCGCCTTCTCCGCTGCTTAGAAAAACACACAGCTCTCCTAAGCTCAGCACACAAATAAGCAGATGAATACATGCGGAATATAGCGTGGAAAACAAAAGTCAAACCCGGACAAAAGAGCAGCAGAAAAAATAAAGCGCCGAACTCTACCTGCCCGGAACAATACAGACAGGTGTGTACTGCCTGTTGACAAGCGTGCCTTTTCAGCTATTGTTTAAAGAGCGCAGCGTTCGTGTCATGTCACAGCATATTCCTCATCTTGGCTGACCATGAGCTAACCCCAGACTTCACCAGGCAGGGTGAATAGCTCACCACTGAGGAAGGTGAAAAAAAAAAAAAAAGAGTGCGGAAAAAAGACGCAGGTAGAGGCTATGCACTCGCATACCGTATCCACCTCCAACAAAAGAGCTGGAAGAATAACAAGCTTAAGTGCTAGCTCCGAAAAAACTCCCTACATAATGCTGTCCGTATAAACCCTGAGCATTGTGTTTGAGAAATAGAGATTTGCGCTCTTCTGCCAGGGGCAATAAAGAAGAAAATTGCTGGGAAAAAAAAAAACACCAACAATGGAGTATATAGTATTCCTAATCCTGGGAATTCTCTAAAAGCTCCAGGGAGATTTAAGCTTTATTTTTTTGTATTAGCTGAGCTTCAGATTGGAGGATTAGGGTTAGATATGTTACAGTCATGCCCAGTTTTGAGGACACACTTTAGCCTCTGCTTAGTGTCACACCACCGAGTCTTTCAAAGTTGTAGCTCCTCGGATTTTTTTACATATACATTGACCTACTTTAGCATGTTAGTTGAAAGTAATTAGGCACTAAAACATCTAAAATATTAACGATGCTCCACTCCCAGATACCGCCTGCTTACCGCAGCCAACTGGCAACATGGCATCAATCAAATGGGAGCGAGCAGGGATTTTTCTAACTCTCGATTGACTCATTGATTGAAGATATTTTTAAAAGGAGTCCCTCGGAGTCATCGTACAAAGCGGGACTGTTCCACACCAGGGGTCTGTCGCCTTTAATTGGGCCGGGACTTTGTGCTTTGGACCTGCTCAGGGGGCAGTGCTGTAGGATGCGAAATGTCCCTCGAACCAAATAAACATCCACATGGGCACACTATCGGCCAGGCCAGTGTCTATAAGACGCACCACTGACCATGCCAATGCCATGTCAATCACCAACCATGAGGTCTCCTGGACCCACATCAGACAAGTCATCTTTTTTTATTTTATTTTTTAAAGTAGATCATCTTAATAAGACAGAGATGCCACCACTTTGTATCTATCTTCCAAAAGAACTGCTCCTGTAAACCTAAGAACTGTCCAGATCATCACACAGGGGTCAGAAGAGTCCCTTTTGAGACTGGTTTCTATCAAGGTTTCTTTCCTACATCTAAAAATGAGCTGTTTATTTAGATGCTATTATTTCTCAGGAACCAGGCCACACCCATAAGCATCAACACTAGTGGTCCCGGAGACTCCCATGTGACACCTGCAACTGGAATGAAGGATACATGGGCACTTCTGAACCCTAAAGAGAGAAATAGGACACGGAGTGACAGATGCTCACCTTGTCAGCTCTGCAGTTGTTAAGACCGAGGCCTGAGAGAGCCGAGAGTTTAGCCTCCATGCCCTGTTGGTGATGCTGCAGCTGCTCACGTTGGATCTGCTCCCTCATTTTCCTCGCCTCCTGGATGGCCTTCATCACAGCATCCTGGTCTCCAAATAGTGCCGTGGAGTTCAGGTTAGACAAGATATCTGCAAGGGTGTCAGACGTGTAAATACATGAAGATACGCACCAGCAAACTCACTAGACTGAAGACCCATTGAGTGAAAATGGCAATCTGGGAGGTCTGGTTATCAACGCTTCATGTGCAGGGGGAAAAAAATAAGGCAGCAATCTTGGCGTGTGATGCCTTTCTGTAATTAGTAGATCAAAGTGAGGTGAGGCTGGGTGAGGCAGTTAAAACTCGGAAATAGAACAAAAAACAAACGGCAAGACTGTGTTTAAGAACCGATCCATGGAAAGAAGGGAAATGAATCTAGACAACTAGCATGGCCTCACTTTAATGAAAGACTGTTTTTAGCAAAAGTCAGTTGTAAATTCTGGAAAAAAAAAGGCTTAATATGAGAGGTGAACCGAGAGCTTTGAAACAACTAATCGTCAGCGGCAGCATCCATTATGCCAGGGTGGCTGTAATGCCAAGGTTTGAGGGAGATTAAGGGGATGTGGTTGTGTAAATAGAGCAGTGTGCTCTGGGATGAATGAATTTCACTTGGGTGTGATATGACCAAAAGGATCACAGCATTGTAGTGAACTGGTGTAGTGTAGCGGCATAGAACCAGGTTTGGTCCTGATTGGCAATTAGTACAAATATTTTTTCACTTTTATATCTTCACTTTAATAGAACATTTATATATATATATATATATATATATATATATATATATATATATTCTCAGCCATGATTGGTCAGCATATGCTAATGAGTTTCCAAAGCCACAGATTTGTCAGTATATTAACATACTCATTGAGGAACACTTACCGAGGGATGATCCTCGACCCAGACCAAGGGGACTGGGGATGCCTCCGCTCTTAGGCTGGCTATTGGGACTGTTCTTGCTGCCCGGGAACAGGCTGTGTGTCGGGGACAAGGGGGATTTCACTGGCTCGGCCGTCTTAGGCCGGGCCGAGAGGTTCAAGGGCTGCGTTCCCTCCTCCTGTGAACACGAAAAATGATGCTTAGAACAAACACCATCCAACAAAGAGATATCAAGACAATTAATTAGCCTGACTCCGCCTAAGAGCCAGGCTGAGCATTCATGGTTAGGCTTGGTGCCATGCTGAAGCTCCTCTGAGCCTGATTCCTGGGTTTTGTTCAAGCTAATTAAGCCGAGGTGCAATTCTCTAAGGTACACCTTTTTTCTTCATACCTGCTTTTGACGAAAATCTTCTCCTGCCATGCCAGTGATGTTGAAGAGAACTTCTCATGTTGCGTGCAAAAAAATGGGGGGCTCTTATTTGGCAGAGAGTGGCACTGTCCAAACAGATGGACCACATAATGAACAGTGCCTGGAGCTTCTTGGAAATCTGACTGCCAATTACAGTTTGTCATTCAATTACACATTAAATAGTCAAACAAAACAGATTGCCAGCTAATTAAGCACAGCATATCTGCATATGGCCCTAACAGAGCTAAACGCTGCCTGTATAGTTGATCAAAGTCGTAATTACAAAGATTACATGGTTCATGTAACAAGTGTCAGCTAAACAAATGGGGCTGAATGAAGACAAATGTTCTACGTCATGTTTCTGAAATAAAAGATCAGACTAGCGCTGAACAGACCGTGTACCAAAATCCTGTTTAAGCCATCATTAACTGACTCCGCTGAAGAAGATCCCACATTACTTCTCGTATCACTGATTTATCCCCGGGTCTATTGTGATATTAAACAAAACGTTTCCAAATGTGCATGTGTTTTGAATTACAGCAGCAGACGTGGGGAAAGAAAAACGGATGATCTATATGGCTTTTATTCAGACATGAAGAACGTTCCAGCGTGTGTAAAAAAAAAATAATAAAAAATTGCTAGAGAACAAGCAGTCATCAAATCATGACCTCATTAATATAAATCTTTTCTTATCGATTTAAGCTCAATATATAATTTGCCTTTGATGTAATCTGGTTTTGTTTGGCCCACACTGCAGGATTGGGGGAATTTTTCGGTTTAAAAAAAAGGCTGCCAACTTTTGTGAGGGGAAACCACATGTACCTAAAAATGATTCTCCGGGTGCGCGCAGAGCCATAGCAACCTCGTCCACACAGTTCTGCATGAGGGAACGAGAGCCTTGTAAAAGTCAAACCAGATTGATGGGTTCTGTGGAGAAAGAGGCGACACACTACCAGGCGCTAAGCTAACGCTACCGTAAGACTTCTTTTTTTACGAGTTGTACATTTTTTATGTACGTACCTTCTTTCAGTACTAAATGCGAAAAGCTGGTCATGGCTCAGATTTTTACATGCTACGTGAAGAGACTTCCAAATACTCAAGTTCTCCTCTTCAACAAGATTCCATGGCTGATTTAAGAACGCAGAAAAAAAGCCTCGGGTCAAGCACCACTCCAGGCCACACTTAAATGTGGCCCTCTTCACACTTTCAGGGCCAGACAAGAGACATACGTGTGAGCTTTTGGTATTTCTGTTAGCCTGATAGACTTGTGGACTGGTGCAAACTTACAGACCTGTCCTTTAGGTCTGCTTGGTGAAGTAGGAAAGAGACCTGATCCCTGGTTTTTGCTTCAGTTGAACTGTTGAGTCAGTATCATGTACAGAAGCTATCCAAAATCAGCACTGTATCCTGGCTAACGTGATTGGTTCAACTGTACATGTTACTTCCTGTTTCAGATTCCTCAGTGGCCCCGAAAGGGTTGTTACAGGCAGCAGAGGAGGTGGAATGCCTTTCTGATATACAAAACCAGACTTTCATAGGACTGCAGAACTGTAATTAGCTCTTCTTTGTTGTGTGATTGCTTGTACTGGAAGAATCACTAAAATGGCACACCTCCTGTCAGCGTGCATAGCTAAAAACGATCTCTTATACAAGAGCAATGCATTGTTTTCAGGTATTCCTGCACAATGACATGCCATGCATCCAAAAAGCAATGTTCTTCTGTTTTGGCACCAAAAGAAAATCAGAAAAGAAAACAGCAACTGAATGAACCTAGTGCTTATCATTTTGCAATCTCAGTGATTATGAGGCCCTCCCCAAAACAAGCCCCAAATCCTGAGTGTGGTTTCGAGTATGCGAGTGGTTGTATTTGCCTCAATGCCACTCTGTATACCTCAAACATAGATGATTTAGAGAAACTAAAAGAAACCACCCAAGAAGGTCATACCTTGACTTGGCCCAGTGGGCTGGAGGACCTCTTCTCACTCTTGGGTCCAGGTGAAAGTGGCCCTGCAGAATTAGGTGGCTGGGGCAGTGGCGCCATCTTTGCTCCTGGAGAAAGCTGCATGCTGGCCAGCTGGGCGGCGTACAGTTGCTAAGAGGAAGGAGGAAAAAACCCACAAGGCGTTAACATCCCAAGCCAGCTACCATTCAAAACTGTTCTCCCTAACACTCTTTCTTTTCTCTCTCTCCCTCTCTCTCTTTTCCATCCTAGCCTAGAATCTAAGAGATCTAAGATAGATAGAAGCCCCACAAAAACACACACTGAACGATTCTTTTTTTTCTATTTATCAGGTTGAAGGAAAGCTAAGATTTGATTTCTCTGCTGATTTATCTTCCTCCATTCCTTTTTCTGCTATGGTTGGTACCAATTCGACATACAATTTAGACACCAGAACCACCATTTTATCAAACAGTACATGTACAATTGCCCATGTACCATTACCCAAATTCACTGCAGTTGTGTTTCCATGACACATTAAATCAAAGGCTTTCATTAAGACAGGAACCCAGACAAAGCAAATTCTTACCACTCTTATTATTTTCCTTGGCTCAGACTCCCAGCCTGGCATGAGTAATGTTTCAGTTTTGGTACAAATTAAACAGACTGGCAATGGGCTGTTAAACCTCAGAACGTTTTTTAGGGGGTACTGTGGTGGGAATGTGCATTTGAGCAGTTTATATTTCAACTAGGCAACTGATCGTCTGCCATATCACATCGAGAATGATTTTAATTTCACTCATTCACTCTTAACAGACAGGCTATGAAAGGAGAGAAAACTAGCAGCACTGTAGACGTTCACATGAATTAAATTAAATTCTTGTCTAGCAAGAAAATATAGACAAAAGAGTTCATGCGTGTCTTGTAGTATTAACAAGAAGCTGTGAATAATTTGGCTTTGTTCCGTGCTCCATTGAGAGAAAATCCTGGATGCCCTTCTGTTAGCCCAGAGGCTAGTATTGACTAGCAAGCAGGTAAGTATTTAAATTGGCTTTTGTCTCCACAAGTAAGTGGAAGGGGTCAGACTAAAAAGCCCATGGCTTCCATGACCTGACACGTAAAATTTGCTTCTGCCGTGCCTAACCCACTCAAGAACAAGCTAGAGAAATGTGTACTCCCGAGTTTCTTTTAGTTTTCACCAGCATCTAAAGGGTTCTGCTGTTCTTCGTGTCATTCAGCCACTTAACATGGAAAAAAAGAGCACATATAAGGAGGCATGTCTGCTCTCTCTGCACTCATTTCCTCTTGTCAGCAAGCTGCATAAGGACTCCATTTGTCTGAATTGGAAAAAAGTGGCATGAGCATTAGCGGCTTGTGCCCCACCTCGGCTAGTCAGACAGAAAAACCCAAGCCTGGACAAAGCTCTTTGTGTCCACTGTGTATCAGAAGATATAAACACAAAAATGCTCTCTGCTGCCTGAAGTTAAACACTTGCACACTAGCCATACACAAAAGGGGTCATTCTTCTGCAGGGAAGCTGGGGCAAGTGACAGCACACGGGCACAGGAAATGGCAGGCTGATTAGGTTGACTCTTTGATAGTATAGCCTCATTGAGCTATATAAATAGAACAGCTGTGGTGTGTTGGAGTCGCAAACACAATCGACGTTTTGCTTTTGCATAAATTCTGAACTGCCTAAACACAAGAGCCTGGAGTCACAGTTTTCATGTGACTAATCTATACCTCGGATAAATGCACGAAAGGAACTTGCCAGCAGTGTGGATGTAGATGCTGTTCATCTTCATCCACACTGCTCACTCGTCACAAACTGGAAGAACTTCCTTTAAAAAAATCTAATTGGATTTTTGCTTCAAATGAGATGGATAGATGGAGATTCAGAATATTCAAGAATATTAAGGAAAGTAAAGGTACTGCTGAGGCATGCCAGGGCACATCCTATTTTGGATGAAGGGCAGTAGTAGGTCTTGGTGCAGGGGCAGAAGGGGCCAATGGTAATGAGGGTCATACTGAAAGTCAATGGTCGGACGAGAAATGGGCAGCATGCAGCCAAGATTGGCGTCCTGCCTCGGATGCACTACACACCCGCACCGAAAAGATCAATTCTACCACCTCCTAAAATATCACTCTACAAATCCCTATCAGGGCAACAAAGGCAATTGAGTCACGTTTGAATTCAGCTACAAGGAAACGTGATATAAGCTTAGAATGCTTCTAATGCTATTGTAATGTGATTCTCACAAATTATGGATGAAAAGTCCCACATTAAGCTTTGTAATTCTGTAGAAGGAAGTGATGTAGTCCTGGATATGAACATAAGTCACAAACTTGAAATGAGACTTGGGTAAGTGAACGCCCTTGCTCTGAGATGAACTAGCATCTCATACTGGTGTGTACTCCTGCCTGATGCCCATTGTCCTACCCCCTGGGATAGTCTCCCTGACCAGTGACCACTGAAAGCACCTTTAAGTACATCCCCCAGAAGTAGAACCCTAAAAGAGAGGACTTCACCTTCAAACTAGAGCAAAAATCTTTAAGAACCAAATAACTCTTTAGGAAGAATTTGTTGTGATACATTTTGGTTTGAACAGTGCCCCTGACCGATTGTACTTGAATAAAGATTTGTTGAAACATCCTTCACACATTCAGCACTTTTTGGATTTGGATATGAGTGTGGGTTAAACTGATTCAATTTTATACACATACTTTTTCCCCAAGACTAAAAAAATATATTAATCTGGACTTTGGTACATTGAGGTGAAGTTGAGGTAAACCAGACATCAGCTCCCTGGAACACACCCAGTTTCCACACTTGACCAAAAATACCGAACTCTGGGAATGAGGCAGTCTACAAAGGAGACAGAATACCCTTATAGATATAAATAAAAAGGTGTAGCCATTCAAACAGAGTTCAGAGGTATGAACAACCCTGAAAGGATTGCCCAGATTTGATTATGGGTATAGATTCCACCCAAGTGTATAAGCATCCTCAGATTTAAATTAAAATAGGTGAGAGCTTTAACACAGATGGAAGCACGTACCAGGTAAGGTGGGGAGGTTCTGCCCTTCATTCAAACTCATTCTTTATCAGGAACTAGAACATTTCAGGTGTACAGCCCTGTGGCTTCTCTTGCAGTCTCTGGCAAGTGGTGGCTCAAGTGGATTAAGGCTCTGGGTTGTTGATCAGAGGATCAAGGTTTAAAGCCCCAGCACTGCCAAGCTGCCACTGTTGGGCCCTTGGGCCCTGCGCTCTGACCCCAACCCTCCAAATTTGGTATTTGTGAAGAAAGAATTTTACTGTGCTGTAATGTATATGTGACAAAAAAGACTTCTTCTATATAGCAGATCCTGTCATATCTATCTATCATAGACAAAAGACTTGCCAAACTTAAATGGTCATGCAATAATGCTGAGTCATTCCACACATACAGCAGAGAGCTATTACACCATGTGCTGATTCTGATAGCTTGAGGGAAACAGGATGCTGAGTTTCAGCAAGGCCTGTAGAGAAATATCTCGATCCACACCAGCGACTCGGGTAATACCTTTGTCCACTTGAGCATTAAATGATTCTCTGCTCTACAGCTTACTTAGACAGAGAGCAGGACGTGGGAAATGGAGCTTTTCAATTCACTAACCTCACCTGCCTTCTGCAGTTGCTAAACCTCCAGCAAAACACACTCACAAAGACACACCTCTTCTCTCAAGCCCATGGAATGCAAATGGCCAAGGGCTGGCCCAAGGTCAGCCTGTTAGCCTCTGGTAATTAAAAGCAACCCCTCTAGAGAGCAAAGGGGTTAAACGAACAGCTGCACTCACATTGCTTGCCACAACATTATCCATAGATTACACCCACCTCCACCTACCACCTCCCCCAGTCTCATTCGACACCGCTCGACACATCAACGCACTTCAGTAGCACCAAAAAAAACCCCCACGCTTTCACGTTTAAACCTCAAAGGGCTTCGCTTTAATGTACAGCGTCAACACAGAGGCAAGCAAAAATCGGTCTACGTCATGCAATCGCAAGGCTGAAGATCTTAGAAATTTCAAGTCTGCAAAAAGCAAAGCTTATACAGTTATTAGGAAGTGGATTTAGTCCATGTGCACTGAGGGAAACAGAAACAGCAACAACTCCAACTGGTTCTTCAAGCTCTGTGACAGATGGTCTGAGATTTATAAGATTTAGCAAATCCCAAATAACAAAAAGTACATAATCAAAACAAAAAAAGATTCATATGTGTAAACTTGTCATCCTGGGCTTCCTTTGCTTGCCTAGGATTTTCTGTCTAATGAATAAAACACACCAGAGCTTGCTGTTGTAGGATATTAATCAATGATGTTTGACATTGAACAAGTTAGAAACTGATTAGCACTCAACAGCCTCTGTGTTTTTAGTTAATAAAAAAGTGCTAACACTGGAGACTCCTTCCAAAAATGTTCAATAAACCTCCCTGAATGAGCTGTTACTATAGAAACAATTAGACCAAGTTCATTAATAAATACATAGAAATCATAGAAAATGAATCACCTGCTAAAATTCTCTTCTGTATTATTGAACACTACTGAAGGTTATGGCGTAAGTTGCCGCTGCATGGCAGTGCCAGGGGTAGACCGGCAGGAACCCCACACTCATTTGCCACAAGGCTTGGTGCCCAGGGGACGAGGGGGAGGGAGACCCAGGCTGGCCCAGATGTCATGAGGAGAGGCGGCCGTGCTCTGGTGCACTGCGCCAGTGCTTTCCAGTATGGCCCAACATCTGTTTTATCTGCTGGCAACCAACCTGCTCCCACATCTCCCCTCCTGCTCAGCCCTTCCTCACTCTTCCACCCTTTTCCCCTCTCTCACTTCCCCCTATGCTCCTAATCTCTGCCCTGCTGGGCGACAATGGCCCAACTGTCAGATAGCGCTCACACACCCATAAGTTATTCCCTTATTTATGTTTATTTTCTTTTCCTCACTTCACTCGGTACCTTCTCCTCCCTATCTCTCCCTTTCCCTCTGTTTACCCGCATGTCTGTCCATCTGTCCCTCTTTTCAAACAAGCCCATCTATCCAGATGCCCATCTTTCCATCCCATTACAGCCTCTGCGCTGGCCTCCCAGTGTCTCTCTGCTTCTGGCTATCTCTCTAGAGCGAAACACACACATCTCTTCTCCTTCTCAATAACCTCAACAGCTGTTCACGCTCATTTCTAGAACTCAAAGTCAACAGTGCTTTACTCGCCGGCCATGGCAGCTGGCCTCGGCTCTCTCTCCCGCATCCGGAACACGGAGTCATCAGCATCTAAACAAAAGATAACGCACGGTTTCCTCTTTTCCGCCACTTCCTGCGGAACATATTAAAAGAATATATCGACCCTGAACAACATCCAAGATTTATTTTGTAACTAAATTCTTTCACAACATTTTGGTCTAAGGTTCCTAAAATTACCCACAATGCAGTTTCACTACCTGCTGATAGCTTTCAGTGGCATTCAAATTAAAGAGAGTGATGCAGTGGGCCTTGATCCTTTAGTTTGTCTGGCTTTCTGATCTTCTCATGTGTAGACCTTCCTCATACAGATCAGCTTCCAAAACTCCACCGTCAATGCCATCACGCTCATCATCTGCATCTAACTAGCGAGCCTTCATACAACTGCACTGAATTCTGTACCTCCAGTCTGGTGTTTGCCCCAGTGTCTCCAGTCTCCACTACTTCTCCACTAGATTTCTCACTAATATGATGTTCAATGCAGCAGACATCCTACGAAGAAGATCTACTGGGAACCTTAAGAGCTTCTCAGCTCCTGGTGGTGTTTAGACATTACTGTAAATGATTGTAAATCAACTTCCCTGTATTATATGACTGTATGATTTGAAGACAAAAAAGAAGAAGAAGTAGAGGGAAGCATGTCAGTAGACTTGTTTGTTCCCTCTGTAATACACTACAGGGAGGACACAGATGTTCCGCTTTATCCAGTGATGCTTACTTTAAAACTGCTTAAACCCAGAAGTCTGTTTCCAATGATAAAAAGCAGACCTCTTACAAAAACAAACAAACAAAGTTCACTTTGGATTTGTTCGGAACCCAAGCAGCCCAGCAGTAAACCAGACAAAACAAGGCGGATATCAGGCTTTAAGGAAATTGTTTTTTCACCTCACACAATTGAAGAAAGGTGATGTTGCAGCCCAGCAAATTAAATGCCAATCCAAAAGAGACAAAAAATAAAATGGAATTCTTTTGTAGAATTAGGATAATTCCTTTTAGGTCGCTCTACAAACCGAACACAATATCCAGGCAAGGCTGAGCGGTGTCAGCGTTAATAAGATAACAGACACGTTGGGATGGAGGCATTGTTTGAAAGCTGGAACACGGCTCATCCCGAAACCTGAGTGGACCTTAATGAAGAGAGGCATCCGGCCTGGAGGAACGGCTCGAGCTGCTTTTCTCCGGTGACTTGCGGAGGAGCAATCTGTCACAGAAGCATTGAGTGAAATTACTCGCTGTGTAGGGCTCGCACTGACAGTCGCTTGTGAATGTATGTGTGTGTGTGTGTCTGTGTGTTTGTGCTTGACCAGTGGAGGGAAGTGTATTGACAAGCCAATTACACCGAGGCCTCCTGGCTGCTTTCATTTCCAAACCCGAAGCCTTTGTTAGATCTCGCTGAGCAAAGACAGAACGAGACGGTAATGTCTCACTCGCAGTCTGTTATGACACGCTGAAATTGGGAGTGACACTAACCCTCTTGTGACCACAGGTTTTAATTCCAATTAGAAATACTGCTTATCTTCTAAAAGTGTACTGGCTACATACATTTCTGACATTTGCCAGATGCCCTTATCCAGAGCAACTTGTACAACTGAACAATTGAGGGTTAAGGGCCTTGCTCAGGGGCCCAGCAGCAGCACCTGGGATTTGAACTCACAACCTTCCAACCAGTAGTCCAACCCCTTAACAACTAATCTTCATACACCAGGCACCAGAGGCACCAAGAATCATTGCTACAAGCTTCCCAGCTTCATTTACCTTTATAGAGTCTCTATATATGTTAAATGAGGATGTACAGTATATGAGAGAATAAGATTCTTTTCTTTTTCTGCATGTAAATGGGAAATAACTGCAGGTAGGAACTAAAATTGGTTGTTTTTGAATAAAAGTTGGACCACGTGCTGACCACCAGAGGAGTTTTAGCACACAATATTAACTGTGGTTCTGTGTCGCATGAAATATCCGCAAAAAAATTTGAACCCTTGCCTGAATGCAGAATACGACTGTAGCAAAGTTGCTTTTTCCTTGTTGATGCGCACACACACACACACACACACACACACATACACACACACACACACACACACACAGCTGCTGGAATTAATTCCTTTCCAATCAGTGTTTTTTTTTTCAGGTTAAATCTAAATCTAGCAAATTGTGGAAAATGATACCTTGCCAAATAGAGGAGCAGAGATATTCTGATTAGACAGGCGCAGTGAACCAATGGCGTGACGTGTGGGCGGATCCCCTGGCACAGGAAGTGGGGTTCCTGCAGGTGAGGTCGCATGCTTCAAATGGATCAGTGATGCATGACGACTGAACGCACACCGATACCACGATTACTGACAATCACACACACACACACACACTCACACACACTCACACCTCATTAACACCAGTCTGGTGCAGGCAAGCTCCAATCTGACAGATTTAAACAGAAAGAATAACACACCCTCTTATGTCAGATTTTGATTAGATTATTACTTTGACTATATAGCTATATTCTCTTTCAGACGAGTTTTCCTCTCAAGCCTATAACCGCATGCTGGCGGCCGTTGACTGTTGGACAAGTCACGCTTCCTTTCCTCACCCCACCAAATTACATCCTTTAAGTGCATCTGTCTCTTGTTCTTCTCTCTTTCAAAAGACTGTTTTGTCTGCCTCTTTTGTCCTCGCTTGACGTGTGACATATACTGGATAAAGCGAACAGAGTGCTGTGTTTTCTCACAGACGTTTCTGTAGCTAAATTCAGCTCAGAGAATTGAGAGGCATTGAGAGGAGGGATAACAATGTTGTCACCACAACAAGCATGAATTAAATCATCTCTGTCGCCAGCTCAGTAACCGATATGATCACGGCCGCAGTAATCCCACTATTGGCGGAAAAGAGTGTGTCGCAAACGAAGGCTTTCAAAAGCTGCTTTTATTTTCTAAGTACAATGAATTAGCAGTCAGCCTTCAGTTCTACTAGCTAAACTAGCCTCTGACAGCAGTTACAGGAAACGTAATCAACTTCAGAGCAATAACTCAGCCGTGTCAAGCCACCTCGCGACTCGTCGCTGTTGTTTTACTGCCAACGCAAACCGCAGTGTTGTTTAAGAAACAATGTTTAACATAACATTACATAATCAAATAGTTAAATAATCAAACAGACCTACTCTCTTAGCTTTTATAGCGTGAATATCGGGTTAGCGTTGTGTGATTTCTTCAGAATGAAAGTTTGCATTGTAGTGCTTGATTTATGTGTTTGGATTAAACTTTTATTTTTACCTTTTAGCCTTTAGGAGAAACAGCAGGATGGCTAAGGTTAAGTCTATGCTAATTATCATGAATCTCTCTCTCTCTCTCTCTCTCTCTCTCAGTTTTGTTTACTGTGCAGTCTAAAGATCAGTCAGATCTTTGACTTGTGTGGCTCAGGTTCAGCTCATTTCCCAGGGTTAAATCCATTATCTGAATGAAGGAACGAGTGGAAAGCTTTGGGTATGTAGATATACGACCATCTCAGCCTTGAGCTGACCCATCACAACACTATAAATAGAGAGAACGCAGGCCTCGGGCCTCCGTCATGGCATTACTGCCTGCTCCAGTGCAAAACAAGCATTCATACACACACACACACACACACACACACACACTCAAACACTTTCTCTTTCATGCTCTTTCAAAAGTCTGGAACCGGCAGTACACACAGACAGACACACACACACACACACACACTTCAACATGAATAGACTCATCCCACACCTTTCGTGCACTTGATTGTTCTTGGTATAGAAGCGTGATAGTGGAGGCCCAGCTGCTCGCATTGTTCCAACTTGCCAAGCCTCATTAATGCTGAGAGCGATAAGCTGCGAAGGACGAGTAGTGCTCCTCCTGCAGCAGCAGCAGCAGTGAGAAGAAAAGGTATGTTCTCCGCTCGCTCTGTCTTTCCCTCCTCCCTCTGCTATTCTCAGCTTTGTTTAGCAACAATCCCAGCTATCAGAAAGCTTAATGTCTAATTGCTATCAACAGCTTTACTGTGGTTGTTGACAAAACAACAACTGTCTGGCAAGAAAAAAAAAGAGTGTAATTCTCGACAAGCTTGTTAGCTCGATTGGTGTCTTTTTTTCTTCTCGCACTCTTTCGTGCTTGTTTACTTCAGTTTTAAAAATTGGAAGAAACTTTTAGTCTTTAGTTCAAGTGCTTCCTCGGTTGTTTTAATCCTGGTTTTGAAGAACAGCAGCCGAGACTATTTTCTATAAACTATGGAGCATCTAAAATCGAGCCTCTTTCACTCTAAAAGTGTATTTAGTAGTCGGAGAAGTCACTTTCAAGCATCAATATGACAATAACGATCACATCATGGGTAAAAAAAAAAGTAAATCATTGAAATAAGACTGTAGTGTCTGTAGTAACTGACTAGTGTTCATAGTGAAACGTGGGGGGAATGCGGGGTCAAACTTGTAAAGCACTCCACATCATCTAAGACTAATAATAAACTAATCAAAACATTTCATCTGTCTATAAACTCTATCTATCACCTACAAACCCCAAGTGTTTTATTTCTTCCATTTTTGATCTTTTCTAAAAGCAGCCCAGTTCTTAAAACACAGGAAGATACTTCCACCTCAACCGTCCACTTTCCTGAAATACTTATGCTCATCCTAACTCCCATTTCCTGTGGGAAAACTATGGGTCTGGAAACCTGTAAAAAAAACGGCAGTGAAGTGCAGATGGAAGGTGTTAAGTTGGTAAGGTTGGACCGGTGTGCGAGTAATTTAGCGCACGCTCGTTACTTAGCATACAGCTGGTTCTCCGCTTGCTAAGTGCCGAGGGCTTGGCTCGGTGCCACCACATTCTTTTGTGACTGTACATACCTGGAGCTGAAGAGGATTGAGTCCTGACGCGGCGGCAGCTGCCATTGTGGAAGGAATGAACTGCACCGGGTAGTTATCACCTGTTGAAGGAAAAGCACAGGGTGGTGGGTGGAGGTGGAGGTGGAGGTGGAGGGGGGGACACACAATACGCACAGGTTGAGACAATGAATGGCTGAGGCAAGTGCCAACACAGTTCCTGTGGGCTTGCCTGCACCCAGCCTCGGCACCCAGCCCAAACATCTGCTCTCACAAAAGAGTCAGCTGGCTGCAGACACGTGGGATTTACTCGAGAATGTCTTTCAATTTCAATCCTTCTTGTTCATTTTTTTTCTTTTCTTTTCTTTATCTTTCTCTTTCCTCTCACTCTCTCTGTCTTCTGAACTTTGTGTTTATAATGCTTTTTGTTCAGTTGCTACAGAATATCTGGCATTTCTTTTGTAGTTACTTGTATACAGATCATGTCTACTCAAGCACTTGACATGACTTTAGGCATGTTCTTCTATTGTTCTCCATGTCATGGTATGTTTTTGATAGCGTTCTGGTACGGTGGGAAAAACATTCACACACAAAGGTAAATGCAAAGCAGAACGGTAAAAATAATAAAGCCGCATACCCCAGTCAAGGGTTATGTCTAAAGTGTCTGAGCGTCTAAACCTGATCTGGATAGTCGTGCATTTGAAAAAGTGAGTGTTAATCATGAGTGATGTGTTTTACTGGTGAACATAACCCCGTTTCTGGCTTCGTCCAGTGCAGCAGCAGCAGTAGACAGGAGAAAGTCTGCCGGAGATTTGACTGAAGTGTGCCTATAGAAGGAAATTGGCTCTGGTTCAGACCCCACTTCTGCCTGTCACTTCTTCTCACTAACATATGGTGCCATTAAAGCCACAGGCATGGGGGTAAATGTATATACACTCACCCTCACTCACTCACTCACTCACTCACTTTTCAATCTTGTCCAGCGCAGCACATTGTGATACAGCCAGGAAATTCAATCCAGGCCTGTGGCCGAGGAGAATAAAGCATGCAATTGAAGTGATTTCAAATAGTGCCATTAGAGGGGTAGAGTGGGCGTCATTACTGCCTGAGCTAGCGCTAGCTCACTTTCTCTCTAGCCCTCCTTTTCTCTCCTTCATTTTCCCCAGGGTGGATGTCAAGGGCCTGAGATGTCATGTGAGTCCCTGGCAGTTCGGGTGCCAGCCAAAGATGTGGAGCCAGAGATGGATGCTGAGAGATGTAGGGATTCTTGCAGGCGGCTGGTGGACACTCCAGTCACCTTGGCAAGCTACCAGAATGTTGTCTGTCTGTCTGGGAAAGGGAGTCTGGTTTTATATACCACTCCCCTCTTCAAGCTCTCCGAGCCATTTCCGTCACTCTCAGGCTACCACCTGGTCAACGGGGTTCCAACCTAGGCTCCAGCAGAGGGTTCCTTAGTGGGAGCATATTATGTCACCCTGGGGCCCTGGGGGGGATTAAATGGACACCTCTACCCACAGCACTTCTCAAGTACTGGAAAGATTCAGTGCCAGAGTGCTGCCATAACAGCAAAACAGCAAGGCAAGTAGGTCTAATGATATTACAGAGAAAGCACGACAGTAAGAGGACTCACTTTTCACATCCTAACCAGTGTACCCTTGTAATTCCCCTTTGATAACATCAAATCAAGTTTCCTTAAAATCCTTCAAGCATAAAAGGAAACTGTTCCTGCTCAAATCACAATACTCCTCTGTCTTCCCTTTGTAAAGGAGAAGGGAAAATAGGGTCCGGGGTGAATAATGGTCTCATAAAGCCTTTGCTGAAGAGCTGCGTTGTGGATTTTGTTTCAGTCAGGTATAGCACCACAAATTCTACGTCTAGTTCGGGCTGTCGGTTTGGGACGGGGCCTCGTTGAAGAGGACTACCCTGAGAGACAACCAGGGCAGCACTGCTGTGGCCTCCAGGAGGAGAAGGAGCTGCTGCGCTAATAAAAAAAACTGAACGGATGGAAGAGAGCGTCTTTATTTTCTCTCCACCTGACACTGAGAACCTAGCAGGATGAGCAGTCCTTCTACACCACAGCTCTCTCAAAACAGAGAGGGTGTAGTTTTAATGAAACGGATGTTTACTCAGCAGAAGGCTGATCTCACTTCTGCTTGTTTGTTCAGGACAGGTCTGAAGGTTTTGAAATACGTTCAGGCTGCTCAGTGGTTCTGACATATCAGATGTTGATATATGAGCATTTATGGCTCTAATTATGAGTAAATGAGCAGAGTATAATGCTTATAGCATCAACGGTATCCGTGCATCCCAAGTTAAAACAAATCCAAGGAGAATCAATTAATGGTCCACAAAAACACAGCTTGAATTTCTAATGCTACGACCCTCCTGGTAGCCATGTCCCTCTTGCCCGCTGGGTTTCTCTCAGCCATTGTACCCTCGACACAATCTGAGGACTTCATGAGGAATATCTGCATCTCAGATGGTAGTATTGGTTGTGTCTTTATGTCTACACACAGCAGTGTCCGTCCTGTTCTCCACGAGGAAAAATGCCCAGGTCATTAGGCACAGTGTGTAAGAAAGTGAAGCACTGGAGCTACACAGCTGGGTTGGAGGTCATCAGCACTGGACCTTCGCTGAGACCTCAACGCTGGGCTGAATGCTCCTCACATGGGGTGTCAGAAACATCAGCGGGAGCTTTGCCTCAGCCTTGTATGATCATGCTATCATGTTGGGCGTCAAAGACGTGGGTCACTTTCTAGACTTTTCTGCTCTGCATTGCGTTCTAAACTTATGAATAATGCAGGTGCTCTGTGCACACAAAAGATTTCATTATAGCTTTTGTTATTTGTAGTGAAAAAAAAATAACTTGCAGTGTCAAACATATTAAAAAATCAAACGGGGAAAAGAATCCCCTCAGGCTCTTTGTTCAGCCTGTCATGCCTCTTTAGTTTCAAAATAGCTGACTTTTCTTTTTCATTGCTCACCTTTATAGTTAATTTATTAGAGGGTTTACCACACCTTATAATATTCTGCCTTTCACCTGCCGTCTAGCCATCCTTTTATCACCCAACTCTGATCTCTTTGCTCTACATTTTGGGTTTTTGATCTGATGCTTACATCTAATGTGTTTTTCACAAGCATCTATTACAGGCCAAATTAGACACAGCCTTCTGATGGCCAGACAGAAATTTCCTGAATTTTCTTTTGTATTCTTTCCTTATCCCTTTTTATCTGTTCTTCATTTCCACTTCCATGGTTCCCAGGTCTACAGATGTGTGTATATATATATATATATATATATATATATATATATATATATATATATATATATATATATATATATAATCTATAGACAGCTCAGCAAGGGAGAAAAGAAAAATCAGTGAAAAATCCTTGCTTCAGCGTTTTACTCGTCTCACTGATCTAACAGTCAATAGTCAACAGAATAGAGGCGAAAGAAAGAGAGATGAAACAATATAAAGGGCAGACCTCCGATTCGCTGAACACATCCACAAACCATGACAGGATTTAGCATTTTTTTTAAAAATAATCGCACAAAGCGAAATTACACAAAGTGATGGAGAACAATGAGGGATTGGGCGGAGGGTTAGCGGCCTGGCAGGGAGTCAGCGTGCATGTTGTAGCAATTTCCTGCAAATTTGTTTTCAGATTTGGAATGCTTGCGTGAGGAGCAATTCTCTTTTTCACAAAAGGTGAAGGAGGACATGCCAGGACAGGTAGGAGACGCAAAGCTCCCAGAGGCTGTACACCCCGCAGGGGCAACAGTACACTTGAGAGCAGGTTCCTATTCTCAACGCACTACACTAAATCAAGGGAGCATTCCTCCCAGCATTCCTCACAAACCTTTTGGCCCATGCAAAGTAGGAGAAGATGATGAAAAACTTCTCCAGTGTGCCTTCTAATAACAATTAAGTTCAATGGTTTAGATCGAAGCTGAATTTACATTCATCCATGGACAGTTTAAGATGCTGTTAATACGGACAGCAGATTCCTGGACGGTGAAATAGAGACACTTTCATGCTGATGTACTGATTACATTCCAGCCTGCATAGATTCTCTGTGCATTATTTTCCAGGCTGATGTCCCTGTTCCAGGGATTCGATGGAGAAATTCGTAAAGGTAGATACACCCATATATTTATATATACATCTATCGAAGGAGCTTCAGAGGAACTTCAAGTTCCTCCTCTGGATTTTTCAGTGAATATACCTCCGTTCTTTTGATGGCCTCAGAAGAATTTTGGCATCAAGTCAAGCATCAACTTCTATCAGTAAAGTGTAAACATGCCCCTGACCGGACGCATCGCTGTCTGGCAGGCGGGCAGATGCTCTCATTGCAACCACAAAGCTCTCCAGAGAGTGGTGAGAACAGCGGCGCACATCACAGCCTACAAACTGGCAGCCTTAAAGGACATCTACCGGTCGTGATGCCCAAGCAAGGCGTACCAAATTACAACAGACTGCGCACTCATTTCACTGGCTGCCATCTGGCATGTGGCAATGGAGCCATTACTAACAAGCAGGACAGTTTTTAGTCAACCTTTAGTAAAGTTATTGATTTTTTTTTTCTTATAGTGTCAAACAAACACTTTAGTTCATTAGTGGTCCTGGTCTGGTCGCTTTCCATCCATGCTTGGAGTAAAGGGAGGCCAATACTTTGTGCACAGCAACAGATGGGCTACAATCAGTGATTGTAGACAAACACAGTGACCTGATCAAATGGCTTCAATGTACGAGACTCAAGACCTGGTCACCTTGAAACGGATTTACAGGAACTAATGTCTTTAGTAGAAACCAAACTGTTTCCACATGGTGGACATTTTCACTGATCATAGAATTCGACTGGATCTTTACTGACCGGCAACAAACAATAAAAAAAAATCTGTGAGACGAGTTTTTTTGACCAAATATTGTCCCAAATAAATCTATATCTATATATATTGACCCGATGTTAATAATGACCTGTCCTGTCTGAGCGATGGATTTTATTTCACGTTAACAAACCCTCTTTGATTAGGAATCTTTCCTTATAATAATTACGCACAGACAGAGTGATAAAGATGAACAGAGAAAGACAATAAAGAGCCGGATCATGAGAGGGAGCTCCTACCTGGCTTGTAGGACATGCCTGGAGGGAAGAGGAAGCCCTGCTGGGCGGCGGCGGCAGCGGCCAGTGTGCGCTGGTCGTGTGGAAAAATGGGGATCATGAGAGGAGGCATGTGACCCTGGACCTGCTGAACACAGAGAGAAAAGAGATCACACAAAGGCCTAACGCCGCCTGACAGCCGACAGATCCCCCCTGCCTTGTTCTGCACTTCAGCTGCACAATACATGCACCTAATACCCGCCACTCACACGGAAGGATTTGGACTTGGACACACACACACACACACATACAAGATAAAGGGGTTAAACAGCACTGGCTTCACGTCGTCTCTTTAATCTACTGAAGTGGAAAAGACCGGATTCATTGTGAAATTTTCCTAGTTTTTTTTCTGAACCTACAGAGGGACTGTCATATATTTTTATTCCTTTTATAGACCAGACTTTACTCGTAAAGTGTTAAGGTTGAAGCGTGGGAATCTTAGAGCACCTTGGGGGAGGTGGGGGGGTGGTTGAGGGATGACAAACTATCACGACGGCAACTACTTCCTAAAGCGAAAAGGTCTTCGCAGACCCGTAAGTGAGGTTCTCTCCAGATAAAGCGCACCCTCAGGACGAGATCGTTCACGTACGGAGGACAGGGAAAGACCCTGGCAGATCTATCAGGCTCATTGTATAATATAATATTGAAAGATCATTTATATAGACAATAAAAGTGCAGGCATTCCCATAAATTAAAAATAAAACACAGCTGCTTTTTAGCACTGAAGCTGAAACGCGTGGAAGCTCCTGTCCTGTTCGAGGTATTTCATTTTTAATGTGACTCAACACCGGCCCATTAACCGTCAAGATGTCTTCTCTGTTCTGTTATTAACCTTCAACATCTTCATCCTCGACTTTCCGCTAACCTGCCATCACACGCTACATCAGGAGATCGTTGTGTGTGTGTGTGTGTGTGTGTGTCTGTGTGTGTGTGTGCATTAATATTGCACGCGGGACAAAGAGTGAGAGGAAAAACAGACCCAGGCGAAGCGAGACAAAGAGAAAGAAAGCTGGTATGTTTTGGGAACAAGCCACAGCAGCTTAGAAACCCATATGTTTGCAGAGCATTGGCTGGACCCAATCTAGCTGTCATCCCCTGCTTCCTGAATATGCATGATAAGCTGCAGTCCTGCTACCGTGGGCCTGCGAGACTTAACGCCCAGCCGGGCAGGCCCACCTCGGGGGGATCCGACTGGAGAACGGGGTTAATAAAGGTCGGCCCCACCAAAATAAACACGTTACCAAGCGTTTCGTCGTTCAAGCCTCTTTAAAATCAACTCGCAATAAAAAACGGGTCTGGGTGCAATTACTGCCGCAGCATTGGGGCATGAAATCAACCTGCTCTGTGCCACCACCTCGTTTTTTCCCCTCTTATCCATTCTTGCTGAGGTCTGCGTGTGATTTTTCTTTTTTGGTTTATAGCTTGGTTTAAAAAATCCCTATTCCCTATTCCCTAGGTATTTAACAAGTGTTTAAGTTCATGACACTGATCTAATGCTAAATAAATAAATAAAAATATAATAAACTTTTCTGTTTGCTTTTAAACTCTGGAGCTGTATCATTGTGCTGTTGGGAAAGTGGTTTTCTGGTTCATCAGGTGTAAAAGAAAATGGCTTTTTTAATCTAATTATAAATGTGCTGAATGAGACAGGACCTCGGTGTAAAAGTCTACGTTAACAGGTACGTTTTCACGTGGATGCTCCTTTGCGATACGGTGCATTAGGTGACTTCCTGGATTCCCTCACGCAGCTTCCTCCTGTGGAAGGTTTATTCATCCTGACAGCACACATAACCACCTCCATCTTTATTCGACATCTGCTTTTAAAGTGGAAACCGACACCCAACTAATCTCCGACGTGTCATCTCACGTCCAACGAGTAAAAAAAAAAAAAAAAAAGTCGTTAGGGCTTAGGACAAAGAAACACCTGAGTTGGGAAATATTCTGATATTTAGTTCCATTTAATTTAATAATGAAATAAAATAAAATAAAATAAAAATCAGAAAAGTATCAAATAAAATGACAGCAGAGAAAAAAATAAATGGAATAAAGAAATAATAAATACAATATATATATATATTTATATACAAATAAAATGAAATATTAAAGAAAGAAAGAAAGAAAGAAAGAAAGAAAGAAAGAAAGAAAATAAATTAAAAATAAATCTTATTATTAATAATAATAATAATAATAATAATAATAATAATAATAATAAAAAGAAGAAGAAGAATAGTATGAAATAAAATGACAGCATAGAAAAAATAAACGGGATAAAGAAATATATATACATATATATATATATATATACATATACATATATATATATATATATATATATATATATATATATATATATATATATATATATATATGTTTCTTTATCCCGTTTATTTTTATTATATATATATATATATATATATATATATATATATATATATATATATATATATATAGATATATATATAAATAATAAATAAATTTAAATAATGATAAATAAATAAGTTAATTAAAAATTACAATAAAAAGAAAAGTATGAAATAAAAAATTACAGCATAGAAAAAATAAATGGAATAAAGAAATATATATATTTATAAATATATATATTATATATATACAAATAAACTGCCCTCTATTTGATGGCTTGTGATTGGGCGTAATGAGGTCTTTACATTAAACTTTAATTTACACGCAGCACGTCAGTGAGAGGCAAATCAAATCAGGGGCTTCGGAATCGAGGGCTATTAGAGGAGGTTAGCTTTGAGGGTTGTCAATTAATGAATGGCGGGCGAGCTGAGCAGACAATGCCGGTATAGATTTAAAGATTATCGTTGGCAATTTGCTTTGACTGCTGATAGACAGAGAATGGAATTAAGTGCCTGCACTCAGACAGGCTGATTTTGATAAATTGCATATCGCCGCGCATTTAGAGAGTTGCTTATTATATCTTGCTGAATCTGTCTCTGTCAGTCTTGCTCTTTGTGTGTATGTGTGTGTGTGTGTGTGGGTTTCATCTCTCCTTCTGTCTTCCTTCTCTCTCAAAAACAGCCTCCTCGAGGTGGACGCTCACGATATCCCACGGTGGATCCGCAGCCCGACGCGGACGCGAGAGAGACGAGCGGAAAACGTCGTAACCCTCATAGCTTTTGTTTCGCAGTTGGTCCCGAGTTTCCGCTCTTTCTTGCCATCTGCCCCTAAAGCTTCATTAAAGATACATGAAGGAGCCCTCGCTGCGACTTATGAGGAACAGGTGCTATTGTTTGTCCCTGAAGAGGATGTAACTCGCACTAGTTGGGGAAGAACATCTGTGACAATCGTTCCAGATAAAGACGCGTCTGCTCCGTGAGGACCGTCCACACACACGGACAGGAAGGAAGGAGACACTGAATTATAGCTTTATCTTACGCTACAGTACGAGCGTTCACATCTGGTTTAATATTTACAAAATAATTATAACGGATAAAGCACAAAAAAAAACAAAAACAAATGTAGCCGCACTACTGTCTAGGAAATTAATCAGCACCTTCTGACCAATCAGAACTCAGAACTCTGTAGGACGCTGCTAGTCCATACAGTAAAATATAAACGCTGAACTTCTTCACGTTCCAGAGCAAAAAAAACAAAAAAAAAACAGGCATGCGAATTGGAGGGGAAAAAAAGCTTGGAGTAAATAGGAAGGTATGGATTAATCAATGTTGTTAGTGGAACTGTTGACATCAGCACTTAGGATCAGTAATGGTTTACAACAGAGGCTAATCCTGAGGTCAGGGAACACGGGTCAAGCCTGTGGTACTGTTGAGGTGTGTGTGTGTGTGTGTGTGTGTGTAGGGAGGATGTATGTGTACTTTATGTATGTATATTGTATAGATATACAAAATCCCAAGGATGTTTATGGAGGCTATTGTCCGGATGTTTTCATATGTGTGTGTGTGTGTGTGTGTGTGTGTGTGTGTTAGCCATGATTGTGCTCTGTCAGCACCCATGCTTAAGCCGGACCCTGGAGACGTCCTCCTTCTGCACCTGTTTACCCTGAAAACTCGGCTAGAAGGAGGCAGGGGCTTCGATGGTGCTGGAGGAGGTGAAGGTGGAGGAGGAGGTGTTGGAGGTGAAGGAGGAGGTGGTGGGGGAGGTGATGGAGGAGGTGGATGTGTTGGAGGTGCAGGAGGAGGAGGAGGTGGTGGTGGTGAATGAGGAGGTTGTGGTGGTGGTGGTGGAGGAGAAAGAGGTGGTGGTGGAGATGGTGGTGAGGGGGATGAGTTGTTTTAACATGTCCAGAATGCCTTTCAAATTTGACAAGATAACATAAAGGGTGGGGAGGAGAGCCTTTTTTTCTCCTCCATCCCTTTCTCCCTCTCACTTTCCCTTTTGAGTCGTAGCTGTTAAAACCGTCGCACACACACCCACACCTCCGCTCCGGCTCCTGACAGGAGATCCTCTGGCAAACAGGAGATGTGACGTGTGACTTGTGAAAAAATAAGAGCTCCATTTTCTGCTGAAAAGAACAGGTTTTCCGTTGCTACAGTAAACACAGATACTTTACACGTCCTTCCCCGAGGGGCCGAGCGCTGCCCGAGCCTGAACGGCTGAATCGCAGATCACCTCGAGGGATCCGGATTCCCGTAGCCGAACAGATTCCAGTGGAGTTGGCAACCTGAGCGGCAGACACCGGCGGCGTGAACACGACCGCCGCTACCGTGTAAGTGTATAAGCTCAGCGAGAAGGTTCTGGAACCTCACCAGGAAAAAAAAGAGAGAGAGAGAGAGAAAATCAATTCCTAAAACAATCCCAGAGATCCCGGAGCACATATTAGCCTCACGTCTCAGGTCATTTAACAGTTAAAGTCATTCTTCAAAGTTTTATTACGTACCACATCTGTAACCTGTGTGTGTGTGTGTATGTGTGTGTGTGTGTACTGCAGACGATCGTTTCAACCAGCCTCCAAATCTAAGAGAAGCAGATTTTGAAACCTGTCCATTAATGTTTTTTTCACGCCAAGCGTACGTCTGTATAAAACGCTCTCACGAATCAAGACAGATTTCCGTACAGAATCCGCTCCGTCCTTTCGGAGTTCCTTTACTTTCTCTGTCATTTTGAAAGGAAAAAACACTTCCTGCTGGAGGTGTGTGGCTCCAGATACAGCAGCGAATGGAACTCTTCAGGAAAGCGACAGATTTTCCGGAAAGTCGGAACGTTGGATATAATTCAGCTATAAAACAGCTTTCTCTCATTTCTGCACAGAGTTTCATCTGTTTTTTATTTAATCGTGTAATTTAAACAATTCGATGTTGTCTTTTACTCATGAGGTTTTTTTTAGTGCCCTAGTCTGTAACCACACACACACACACACACACACACACTGAGAGCTGTTATCAATGTGGCAGGTATTCTGCGGTGCCGCTGACTGCTGTTTCAGCCCCTGATGGCAATCGGGGGCCGTGTGGATCGATACGGCTGAGTGGGACTTTGATCCCTCAGCGCAGGGCCGGAATTAAGCCCGGTTTTTTTCCACCTCCTTGCCGCCAACTAGTCGCATTGTTCTCTTTTGCAATACAGGGGACCCCCCTCTTCCCGATCCGTGGACACGGCTCCGGGTCAACAACAAAGCGGCTTTGTGTGGCACAAACATGGACCCTTTCCTCGAGCCCCAAGCTCAGCGCCATCTTTAAGACTTTATCGACTTCTGAAGTATTTTTGGACTGACAGGTAAAAGATTAACATCTACGAGGGCTGAACACACACACACACACACACACACACAATCCTGATCCGATTGGATCGGGGCTGCATTTACACAGACAGGCAAACAGTGTTTGTGTGTGTGTGTGTGTGTGTGTGTGTGTGGGTGGGTGTGTTGCACCACTGGTCGGTGCATAAAAGCTTGGACTGACAGCGACTAATGTGTCATGTGTCCCGTGGTCAGTGTGTGTGTGTGTGTGTGTGTGTGTGTGTGTGTGTGTGGGGCTAGGTGCACAGAAACCAGACACCGCCCTGCTCTCAGCCAGACCCAAGGAATAACCAATAGACGACTTCTTGTTCCACTAATTCCTTACACAGTAAAACAAGCCCTCTTGGATAAGCGCCATTCCAATATATCTATATTAAGTCGGAGGGCCGTTAAAAAGCAGGACGGCCCCCGTTCCCCTTCCTCTGACACCACATTCCCCCTCTCTCTCTCTCTCTCTCTCTCTCTCTCGTTCCACCCCAGAGCTGAGAACAACCATAACAAGTCCTCAGACCAAAGCAAATAGGTTTTATTTACTTAATCGTAATTCAGGAATTCTTCTGAGGAGGAGAATAAAGTGGAGCTTCTTTCTGACGGTTAAACGAGTAAACGAGTAAATTAGGACAATCCCAGTCTAAAAAACATGGAGAAGTTAAATGGGATATGTGTGTGTGTGTGTGTGTGTGTACTTAAGGCGATTTCTGCTCCTCAAAGAAGCTGAAATGTAATTTATCTTTGTAAATATTTAAGCCAATTAGGTTTGTATTGCATATAAAATATCAAAGATGAGCCTAAGGCTGCGAGCTCGAACAGCTTTGTGCTGAGCTAACACACACACACACACACACACACACACACACACACCCTGTGCTCTCCTTCTTTGTGTGTGTGTGTGTGTTTTCTGCAATCCCTCCTTCACGAATTCTCTTCACCCTCTTTCCATTCCTCTTTTTTTAACCGCACTTCATTTTGCCGTCTTTGCCAGGATTTTGTTTTTTTCTCTTTTTTTATCCAGATTTTGGGAACCGAATGAAACAAAGACGGCAGCGTGACGTTCCGATATCACACGCTCGTAAAATTACAGCCCAGAAACCACGCGAGAATTCGTTCAAACGGCATGGGTAATGAGGGGAGAAGAGAACAGACGAAAAGGGGGAAAAAATTCACAAGTGAGACCGGCGTCATAATCCCTAAAAATAAATAAATAAATAAATAAATAAATAAATATCCAGCTCCAATCCATGGACACGAAAAACTGCGTGAAAATAACGTATGAGATCGATCACGAGGCCACGCAGTTTTCCTTTTTACTTTGACATTATCTCGAATTTTATCAAACTTTTATCTTCATTTTTTTTTACATTTAAATTATTTAATTGATGTTATAACACAATGCTGATAAGTTCTGGATTCTGATTGGTCAGAAGCTGTCGCTCTTTCTTATTGTTACTATAGTAACCGCTCGTTCACGGGAAACTGGACAGCAAACGGATTAAAAGGAAAGGTTTTCTGTAAGGAGATGGAAGGAGTCTCCAGTGTGAATTGAAGCTGGATCTGTTCTCTTCAGAACTTCTCTGTGGTTTAATTCTGTTACTTATCATATATTTGTTTCCTCAAACACTTTTACTTGATGCCCTAAAAGAACGCAACTGAGTTACCGGAAGTTTCCGAAACGATCCTGAATTTTTTCAGACATGTGTGGGGTTTTTTTCTCCCAAGCTTTGAGGAGCCAGAGGAAGAAACAGGAGCGAGGAGGACGACGAGGTGGGCTCTGACCACAGCATAATCAAATAAAGGAGACACACAGAGGAAGAAGAAGAAGAGAAGAAGAAGAGAGTTAGCGCTTCCTCTTTCTTCCTCTTCTTCCTGTGGTCCAGGGGGTAGAGACTGAGCCAGTGTCTTCACAATTGCCTCCAAGCAGCTGGGGCCGGCGCGAGAACAACAGAGGCCGTTCTGTTGTCCGGCAGAAAGCCGAGATTGTTGCACTCAAGACTTTATTGCAGGCACATGAGCGCAGCCGGGACCCGAAAACGCACTCGAATGTCATGCGCACACCCAGTGACGGGGTCGGAATAATTCTGATTAAAAAAAGTTGGGAAGGAAAAAAAAAGACAACAATTCATCGTCTATGAAAAACGGACGAAGGACAAAACCAGCTATTCATTGTGTCGGGAGAGGGAATGCTAGGACTCCGGTCTGCCCCTGTCCGAAAAACAAAGCGGCCCTTTTTTTGTGCCGTGAGGCGCAGGGGCTGAATGCTTTGCTTTGCCACCCTAGCCCTAAGAAAACACGGGCCCCCTTTCTAAACTGCCGGCTGGACGCACACAGTAGAGACTATTAATGCCTCACACAGCCAACCCCCCCACCCTCCCTCCTTTACCCCCCTGCTTTTTCCAGATCTGTGTGTGTGAGAGTGTGTGTGAGAGAGTGTGTGAGAGAGTGTGTGAGAGAGTGTGTTTGCCCACTACGGAGGCTGAAGGGCCGTGTTAAAAAGCCAACGCAAAGACAAAACAGTTTGCTCAACATTAACTGAGAAAACACAGCGAGGGAAACTGAGGAAACCGAGGAAACCGACTCGACTCGACTCGACACTACAGGATCTGTTCACTGCCAGATATTTTTCAAGCGCTTGCTAGTCGATCGTCAGAAAAAAAAAAGAAAAACATCTCGACAGGTGGTCTCTGGACCTGGAACAGTCTGAGCTTTATACCTTTCTGCTTCAACAGAGCTTCAGATTTATCATGACGTCTTCGCCTGATGATTCCGCTGATCCTCAGCCGTATAAATTTCTGGAAAAATCCTCCAGGTGAAACTGCACCCAGGTGTGCCACACGCCACGACTGTTCACGTGACAGCCTCGACGCGCGCCTTCGTTAGCGCCGCTTAGCCACAGAGGTGTCGGGACTCGCGACGGTCAGATGTTAATTAGCGGAAGACGCGGTTACATCTGTTTACAGCTTAGAGATGATTATTTTCCTCTAACGGCACGTCCCTGAGAGGATTATTCTTCTACCTCTTAACATTACAAAACAAGGTTTATCACATGTGCCGCTGAATCCTGGATCCTGATTGGTTGATGATTAGTTCTCATCATAGATTCAGAAACATTAATGAGCTCCTTCTGCTGAATGGAGACGTCCAGGGAAGGAGTCTGTGATTCAGAGCTAAAGCTAAACTGTTTTATTTTTTAGAGAGGTTGCTGAGGACACGAGCATTTATAGCTGCTATAACGTTAGCGACATCCAGAACTAACCTGCTAACTGTAACTAGAAATGGATAAACGGCACATTGCTGCAACGTCAGAGGAATAAAGTGCTCAGGAGACGTGAGTTCTGAGGTAAAAGTCTCCGAGCGCTAGGTCAGTATTTATCCTCCTGATGTTCCCGAAGTTGTTTAAACGCCGTAACCCGTTCCGCTTCCATCCACTTAGCTTAATTTCCGAACCATCACGGCTCTTTGCTGAGGTTGTAGCTTATTAGGCCCATTTTTGTGCGTCATTAAGTTTTAACACGGGGGGTCTGCGAAAGCTTTATTGTTCCAATCGCGCATGACTTTATTTAACGTCAGCATTTATTCTGCTTCCTGACAAGAAGTCACATTTCATAACTAATTAAATTGATCCTCGACTCAATCCACCCCCACACAACCTCTCCAACCGAGCACGCTAAATGGAATTATTTGTATCCAAGTGTCAATATATTAAATCAAAGGGGGCTAATGAGTCGGGTCACCGCTTTCTTTTATCTCCGCTCTCGCGTGCTGGGATCTTCATCAGCTAAAGCCTCTCTCTAAATGGAGGATGAAGCTGGTTCAGGCTCCATCGCACTGGGCTCCAGCCAAGTGCACTTGATGAGACGGTTATGGCTCTAATCCTGCTAGGAGAGACGCTAGCATAGTGCACTTTGTTTAAAAAAAAAAAGAACTCTCTTTCTCTCTCTCTCTCTCTCTCTCTCGCATTCCCACACTCATTTCCTTCCTTATTACGCTCTATTTGCCTGACAGACAATGCTAATTGGCAACACATTCTTGTTCAGAGCGGCTTGTTTTCCGCATTGTCGGTGCATGAATAGGGACTTTAGCATAAGAGATCACAAGAGTGCCGAGAGACAACAGAAAACATCTAACAAGAGGCAAATTAGGAGTGTTATCTCTGTTCAATTAGCCACCCCTATATTTATCTAGAAAAACACACACACACACACACACTCACAAAAAAAGGCGAATAATTCAGCGAGGGCTATACGGCGGCAGGCGAAAACGAGTGTAATGAAATACTGCATTTAATCGTCGTTCACTGAATTAAAAAGCCAAACCAAATTGCTCGGGGCTAAAGACAAAGCTGCGCTAATTAGCTTCATCTAGAGCAGCTGAATAATAGGATAGCGATATGATTGTTAAGTGAAGTGAAGCCGTTCGCTGTGAAATAAATATATAATGAAAGCGGCAGCACTTCGGTCATCCTGGAACCTTCGTCCAGATCGGAGCTCGTTCCTCAGCGCGGAGAAGTCGTTTTGGAAACAAACGCAAACCTGAACAACGCGTGATTGTGCGAGAGCGTCAGGAGCTTCGCTTCCCGCCAGAACAGAACCGACGTGAAGAATAGCAGCTCTATCCTTTTCTCTCAGGAAAAGAGACACGTATGAGGGCCACAAAGGACTGGGTGTTTAATTAGGCGGCTCTTTGGGGCCGCGTCGGACAGGGCTTCTCTTTATTAAACTCCTGCAGTGTGTGTGTGTGTGTGTGTGTGTGTGTGTGTATGTGTGGAGAACACGCTCCTGTTATTCCGATATTCCTCAGTGGTAAGAATAAACAACACGCTTTCTTCTATCGAAATTTATTCCTAACGATTTCTACGTAACGGGTCGTAGCGAGCTCATAGCGCACGTCATGACACGTCCGAGCATGTTTTATGCAAAATATGTGTCTCAGATACGTCATACATGTCTCACAGTGGTATCGAGGACAAAACGATGAGCAATAGCTGACTTAGGAATAGCAAACTGAATCGGAATGCTACACAACAAAAACGGAATATCAGGGAAAAAAAATGTGATACAGATATCGGATGATAGTCCATGAGATCAGATCCGATCAGATCAGATAGCTCTATGTTGGTCACTGGTGGGCGTGTCCTATTTTTAGCACGCTGATGTTTGCCACGGATTTACAGGCTATCTCCGTTCAATCTCTTTATATCGCTAACAAGCCGATTTTAAGCGAAGCTAGCTACACGGGTTAGCATAGATGGAGCGTGAGTTGTGTTTCACGTCATAAAATCAGAAGCAGCGACATTTTTCCTTTCCTAGCTAGTGTCCGTATGTGACTAGCACTGTGACTAGCCTCACCTGATATCAGAGCATTTTTGATGAGCGTGAGTAAACATTGGGAAGGATCTCACCCCGGTAATGAGACTGCAGC
Source organism: Hemibagrus wyckioides (assembly GCF_019097595.1). Lineage (NCBI taxonomy): Eukaryota > Metazoa > Chordata > Actinopteri > Siluriformes > Bagridae > Hemibagrus > Hemibagrus wyckioides. The sequence goes on from NC_080719.1 coordinate 1,781,596, forward strand.
TTGGTGTGTGTGTGTGTGTGTGTGTGTAGTGTTTATTTTGTGGAGTGTGTTCGGTGTGTGTTGAGAGCAGAAAGCTGTCTCTGATTAACCCTTCAGTCTGACCTCTGCTCCCACTTCCTGTCCCTGTCTCATGACTAAACCATTCTCTCAGGGCAGCAGCGTCTCTGTGGGCCTGGGGAAATGGCACACATATGAGAGAGATCAAGCTCACACACACACACACACACACACACACACACACACACACATGCCTGTCAGCTCACAGGAACAAAACCGTGTCCTGGAGGCCCTCGACTCTAACTGGCCTCTCGGTCTGTTAACAATACTCGTATACAGACAGAGGTAAACACACACACACACACACACACACACAGGTCTGCTGAGATTCTCTTTTTTATTGCAGTCTGTCTGGCTCCAGCGTGGAGGTGGTTAGTTGTGTATAATTAAAACGAATCTTTTATCTGGAGGTCTGCGTGTGTGCGGCTATTATCATTTAACCCTTCGAAGCCCCCCGCTGCTCCCCCCCACACCATTTAAAGCCACATGAGAGGAAAGCTTTTCCCGCTTTGAACTCAACACTCAACAACGATTTATCACTCCAACTACGCTAGCACGGAGGGAGACGGAACCCGGACGCGGAAATCGCAGTAAAAAAACAAACAAACAAAGGTAAGTGGCGTTTCTGTGACATCATCAGTTTACGTCACGTCACGGTTTTAGTGACGATCCTGAAAATGGGATCCGAGGAATACGAGGAGTCTGTGGCGTCTGTGATATTACACGTGTTTCACGTGGATGTGAGAAGGAAAAACATCAGAACGTGTATCTGGGTTTTATACTTTGTAAAAATGTGTGTGAATAACGTTTTTAATAACAAGTGAATAACGTATAAATAACATTTAAAAAACATATGAATAACGTCTGAATAACAAATAACGTGAATAACAGCTGAATAACGTGATTAATGTGGACACTGATGAACACATGTGGGGGAAAAAATCACAGGCCTACATGTGAAACTTTGGGAAGAGGAGGAAGAGGATGAGATGAAGAGAGAAGAGATAGAGGAGGAAGATGAAGAGGATGAGGATGGAATGAAGAGAGAAGAGATGGAGGAGGAAGAGGATGATGAGGATGTGACAAAGAGAGAAGAGATGGAGGAGGAAGAGGATGATGAGGATGTGACAAAGAGAGAAGAGATGGAGGAAGATAAGGGGGAAGAGATGGAGGAGGAAGAGGAAGATGAGGATGTGACAAAGAGAGAAGAGATGGAGGAGGAAGAGGAGGAATATTGGACGGATAGAGAAGAGATGGCAGAGGAAGAGGAGGAAGAGGATGAGACAAAAAGAAAAGAGATAGAGGAGGAAGAGGAGGAAGAGAATGAGAGGAAGGGAGAAGAAATGGAGGAGGAAGAGGAGGAGATGAAAGATGACTCAGGGCACAAAGATGAATAAAACAGCAGGAGATAAAGTGGAAGTGTGTAAAACACAAGAGCTGAAAAAACAGAGTCTCTGTCTCAGATCTGAGTGAGAGGAGAGTGCAGATAACCTTGTGTTTGTGTGTGTGTGTGTGTATATATGTGTGTGTGTGTGTGTGAGACAGGTGCTATGATGGCGGGATTCAAGGCCTTGGATGTTCCTCTCCTTATTCTTGTACTTGTGTGTGTGTGTGTGTGTGTGTATGAATACAAGCATTAGAAGCAAGGCATATGCTTGTTGCATGTGTGTGTCTGTGTGTGTGTGTGTGTGTTCTCTGTACGCGTGTCGCCTCGCCTCGGATCGCACCGTACCAGCCCCGGCGTGCAGGAATGTCTGGCTCCGAGCCAGTCCCAGACTCCAGGCCTGAAGACTAAATCAACCCGAGACTAACGCAGCCGGGACAAGCAGCTGCACACACACACACACACACACACACAGATGTATATACTACATTCCCGCATGGACCTATGGAACCTGAACCGTGTCCTGTTCCAACAGCAGGAACTCCTACATGATCACTGCTGTAATAAATTAATTAATTAATGTATTTATTTATTTACCTCTTGGGCTCACAGTCGGCGCTAACAGATGATGCTAACAGGCGATGCTAGCTCTTAGCTTTAACGAGAATAAGAAAGAAAGGAATAATGAATAAATCGCTACAGTTAGAGTGAAATAATTTAATGACAGAATGAATCCATGAAAGAGGTCTGAGCTGTAACTATGGAAACGATAACTCCTCCCACAGCTCAACACCTTCTGACCAAACAGAGTCCAGAACCAAGTCCAGCTCTGCGGAGAAATATCCACATAAACACTGCGGCATAAAAATAACCACGGAAATCAGTCGCTGGAGGATCTCCTGAGTGAAAACATCATTTAAATAAATAAGTAAATAAATACTATTTTTGAGCTGGTTAATCACATGTTCCTGGGAAACAAGTGTTTGTATAACGGCTTTCAGCAGCGCTTTATTAAGTCATTTCATAGTCTGCTGCTCGAGTCGCCGTCATTCAGCCGTCCAACCTCCTATAATTACTGCAGAGTCCGAGTCCAAGTCCGAGTCCAGATCTGACCACCTCACTGCTGTGAGGAGAAATACACCCACTGAAACACCTGACAAGGAGACGCAGTTCAGGGAAAGTGCACTTAAAAGTGTTTTACTGTCGGCCTTTAACTCGGGCCCCTGGGCTTGGGGCCGCACGAATCAAACACGGTAAGAAGTGCAGGAGGAGGTGGGAGTGAGTGAAGATCTGAAACTTCTACACAGCTTCTCAAGGCCATGGCCACGCGTCCCAGGGTTTATCCCTGAGTTTTTGGAGGAGGGGGAAAGCCTCGGGGTTTCGTTTGAAGTCAGAGACAAACGTAAAGAGAGAGAGGTAACCTGAACGCCGCTAAGTGTTCCTGACGTGCGAGCGGGATCTCTGACACGCGGAGAAATAAAGAGTGAGACGTGAAGGACGGAGAGAAAAGAGAGGGGTGTGAAGAGTGACAAGACAGCGCTCTCTCTCTCTCTCTCTCTAGACTGACCTGCGCTGGAAGAGAAAGAAGAATAAAATGAGAGGTGGGGAAAGCAGTACCTGTCTCCACTGGGCGAGAGAGATTGAAGAAGAGAGAGAGAGAGAGAGAGATAGAGGGGGAGAGGAGGAGAGCGTCTCCTGGCATAGCTAACGCACTTAGCGCCCTTGGCTTTCTTGTGTGTGTGTGTGTGTGTGTGTGTGTGTGTGTGTGTGTGTGTGTGTGAGTGTGTATGAAGACCTTGACCGCTGCCACCGACCAGCTTGTGTATGTCCAGCACTCAGACCGGGTGGTCCACTAACCTTGCTCAAAGGAACAACACATACCACACACACACACACACACACACACACACACACACACACACTGGCACACTTGTTCTTCTTTTTATCCTCTCTGTATCTGTGGAGCTGCAGCTCGTGTAAATATTTTTGTCTCAACACTCACTTAATAAACCTAATAATTCCTTCGACTGATATGATTACACTTACACTCGAATCTCTGTGTGTGTGCATGTGTGTGTGTGTGCATGTGTGCATGTGTGTGTGTGTGTGTGTGTGTGCATGTGTGTGTGTGTGTGTGTGTGTGTGTGTGTGTGCATGTGTGTGTGTATGTGTGTGCATGTGTGTGTGTGTGTTTCCACTCCATTTCTCCATATGAAACTTTCTGTGAATTGTTTAAAGCTGTGATGTTCACAGTGTGATCTATCTATCTATCTATCTATCTATCTATCTATCTATCTATCTATCTATCTATCTATCTATCTATCTATCTATCTATCTATCTATCTATCTATCTATCTATCTATCTATCTATCTATCTATAATGTTGACAGTGTGATCCATCCATCCATCCATCTATTTAAAATTGTGTTGATTCTTCCTTTACTTCCGTTAGGGTGCGAGTGTAACGAGATTGTTGTGTCTCGGCCGTATAAAATTTGCACAAAAACCCTGAAGAGAGAAAGCACTCGTGAATTCAGGAGTTTCTGTCACACACTCAAACATCTCAGAGGTATTTATGGAGCCTCGGGGTGTGTTTCAGCAAAGAGGGGAAAAAAAGGCAAGCAAACAACAAACAGGGCTAGGTGTTATTCAGCTCCGTCACACTCTTTCTCTTGCTGTCGTTTTCTGCATTAATTGGCAAGTGCTAATTATTAGCCGATATTTATGCGTCTGCTGGAGGCTAATTACTGACGAGTGTTATGATGAAGGACAGAGAGGAGAGCAGATCTGACACCAGGAGCCTACTTTAGCATAATTCTTAAAACATTCTGATTTAAGTGACAGTTACATGGCTATGATATTACACACACACGCACGCACACACAAACACACAAACACACACACACACACAACAGGAAGCACACTGACCTGAATCTGCTGCTGTAGGAGATTGATTTTGTGCTGCTGCTGAAGAAGTTGCTGCTGCTGTCTGGCGATCTGTGGAGCACAAGAGGTTCTCCGTTACTGCTCTCGCAAAGCACAATTCCCAAAGATCGGCTGTGACGCCGTGTAGATCAGACTGTATAGATCAGACTGTGTAGATCAGACTGTATAGATCAGACTGTGTAGATCAGACTGTGTAGATCAGACTGTATAGATCAGACTGTGTAGATCAGACTGTATAGATCAGACTGTGTAGATCAGACTGTGTAGAACAGACTGTGTAGATCAGACTGTATAGATCAGACTGTGTAGATCAGACTGTGTAGGTCAGACTGTGTAGATCAGACTGTGTAGGTCAGACTGTGTAGATCAGACTGTATAGATCAGACTGTGTAGATCAGACTGTGTAGAACAGACTGTGTAGATCAGACTGTATAGATCAGACTGTGTAGATCAGACTGTGTAGGTCAGACTGTGTAGATCAGACTGTGTAGGTCAGACTGTGTAGATCAGACTGTATAGATCAGACTGTGTAGATCAGACTGTGTAGAACAGACTGTGTAGATCAGACTGTATAGATCAGACTGTGTAGATCAGACTGTGTAGGTCAGACTGTGTAGATCAGACTGTGTAGGTCAGACTGTGTAGATCAGACAGTGTAGATCAAACCATGACTTTAAAACCTCAAATGGTCTGATCTACACGGCATCCTTTAAAGCCTCAAATAGTCTGATCTATACAGTCAGATCTACATGGTCTAATCTACATGGCGTCCTTGAATGGCTCAAATTTACATGGTTGGAGCTACATTGTCTGATCTACATGGTTGGATATACATGGTCTGATCTACACTGCATCCTTTAAAGCCTCAAATGGTCAGATCTGATCTACATGATGTAATCTACATGGCCTGATCTACACAGTATGATCTAAATGGTCTGATCTATATGGTTTGATCTATATGGTTTGACCTACATGGTCTGGTCAGTAGAGTTTATAAGGTTTATCAGTGACATGGATATGTATATGATTATATGCAGTATGTTAATGATATGATAATACTTAACTGATATACATTTGCATATGTATGGAAAAATGGGCGGAGCCTACAGCCTTGTTCAAAGTCAAAGGACTAAGATTCAGATAATAAAGTGCTACCAGATGAACAAAGCATTCTGTAAAATATACAAAAAAAAATATTCTGCTCGATTTCTCACCATTATCCCTCACCATTTATTAATTAATTTATTTATTAATTGATTGATTAATCAATTTATTTATTTAACAGTTAGCTTCTGGGATTAGATTTCATTAAGAGAGTTACTTCTCAAATTTACTCTGGTGGGTTGGAGGTGGGCGGGACTAACAAAATACACACTCTAAATACACTAATAAACAACACAAAAGTGTTTAAGCTTTGCCGTCATCCTTCCGCACTCTTCTAATGTAAAATGAGATGTTCATGTTGTCATGGAAGACGTGGCTATTAACGAAAGAAGAACAGAAGACGTTTGGTGGGATTTAGTCGTAATACAATTTTGGTTAACGATCTCCTGACAGATTTTCAGAAACAATCCAAATCACACTGTAACAGTGGAAGCAATGTGATCGGTGTGAAGGGGCGTGGCCTGTTCGGCTCGACTGACACGAGCGGGCGGGCTTATCAGAGCAGCCTCCAACAAACAAGGTATCAACTTCATTCCTCCCTCCCCATCTCTCTCTTTCCCTCGCTCCCTCCCTCTCTCCATCCGACCTCCCCGTGAGCCGCCGCGCCTGGCTGAGCCTGACAGCCTAGTTTTAAGTGTCATTTAATTTTCATTTTCAAATATAATTACAAAGTGTTCACTGTAAGATATCACTCGTCTGCAAATGTGTCAGGATTAATTTGTGCCGGCTCCTTCACGAGTGTCAACAGTTAATTACTGTGTCGTGTCTGGATGGCTAAATGACATTCTAACTCGGGGCGGGTTAGCCTCCTCCCTCGCTCTCTACCTCTATATCTCTCTCTCTCTCTACTCATCTCCCATCCCTACACCCATAACTGCCATTTTCTTTCTCCCCCCTTAATGAAAAAGCAGCATCCCGGTACCCAGCGGCGTGACAGTAAATATAATCCCAATATACCGAAATCACAGAAGCATACAACGCGGCCTGCGATTCCCATAAACTTTAAGTACCGCCTGAATCTTCCGACACATCTATCCGAGACGAGGCCATCTATCTGCTGGAAGCGCAGGCAGACGATTTGACACAGAGATACGCCTATTAATCTATGTAATGTATTGAATAGGATTTCTGTGGGCTAATTATTACGGGAAAAAAAATTAAAGAGTTAGGAAAGGATCCTTTCCCCCCGACGCTGCCTCTGTCATTAAAGCAGTTCATGAGCTGTGTTAATCTGCTGATTTCTTTAATATGCCTCATTTGCCTGATTTGTGCCTCTGATTTCATGCTGAGATTGATCTAATAGGGATGTCTTAGCGCTTCTTGCTTCTTTTTTTTCTTTAATGAAAAATATACGATAAATTCTATCAATTATAAAGAAAAAAAATAGCAGAAGTAAATTGCTCATTCTTCCCGGTACGCCGAGTGAAACTCGAGGCGAAAGCAAAGCGCGCAAGGTCGTATACGTCCGCCATTAGGACGGAATAATGTTATATTAATTCGATTTCTTCCTTTCTTTGAAAAGGCGAGTAATTACATTTTTATTCTGTTTTTTTTTTCCTTTCTTTTTTTTTCCTGAATCGACTCGAGCGGATGAATGAAGACGGTTCACAATAAATTAGCGCTGCGTGGTGAATAATGTGGTGAAAAGACTTTAAGGTTAAAAGGATGAAAACTCGGTTCGAGACACAGAGACGAGCGAAGGTCTGGAATAGGATGAGGGAAAAGAGAGAGAGAGAGAGAGAGAGAGAGAGAGAGAGAGAGAGAGAGAATAAGTGTGTGAGAGAGAAAAAGAGAGTGTGTGAGAGAGAGAGAGAGAGAGAGAGAGAGAGAGAGGTAGAGGTAGAGAATGAGAGAGAGAGAGAGAGAGAGAGAGAGAGAGAGTGGTAGAGGTAGAGAATGAGAGAGAGAGAGAGAGAGAGAGAGTGGTAGAGGTAGGGAATGAGAGAGAGAGAGAGTGCTCACTTGTTCTTGCTGCTGTCGGGCTAGCTCCATTTGCTGCCTCTGTTTCTCCATCTGCGAGGCCGCCAACTTCTTCTGCTCATCATGTGCGGCCAGGAGCTGCTCTCTCAGGCTGATCAGCTGCGTGATCATCGTCGAAAGCTGCCTCTCTTTCTCAGCCAGACTTTCTGGAGTACCTGGACAGGGAGAGAGGACACCAGCGGTCACTCAGTTTCACACTCATCACACACAGGTTCAGATCCGTGAGAACTTTCATGGAGAGCAGAAGAAATCAGATTAGGTGTCAAATCAGAAACCTTCACATGAGATACTTCTAGAAGTTTAAGAACGTTGGAAATTAGACATGCAGCGGTGGTCAGAGAGAGAATATTCCGGTCTGCACACGAGACTGATTCTGAGCTCTTTTAGACGTTTCATTTCACCCTGAAATTCCTTCCAGACCGCAGGTCAAATGTTTGTTTTTCTAGACAATAGGTGCATTTATGCGAGATTTTTTTCTTGAACCCCTTCAGGTGGAGTTACTCGCCTGTGAGAAGACCACAGAAGACCGCTTTGCAGACCACAGCATGCCTTTCTCCAGAAATATGAAACTCAAAACAAGACGTTCAACCAATTACTGTGTTCTTCACTTAAAGCGAACCCCAGACCTTCCTCAAGTGGATCACAAATCCCTTCCCTGCTCTGAAGTTTACAGATCTCCAGCTCTTGGGAAGAGAAAACAAAGCATCTGCTGTCTATCGTGTTCCAGAAGCTTCTGAGATCACCGAAAGATGAACATCTCAAACTCTGCAGCTTTTTGTTCCTTCTCACTTCCTCATCAACGCTTTTATTAAATCATAACCTGATCCTGAGAGTCAAAGATGATGAAATAAAACTGTTGTGTTCTTTAAGAGATTAGATTTAACCAATTAGTATTCGATAAGAGACTGGAATGGATACTGACTGATGATCTGGACACACTGATGATCTGGACACACTGATGATCTGGACACACTACTCCCTGCTTTGTGGAGGAATAATAAAATAAATGCAATGAAGCTGATTTGAAGACAAATAAGGAAACAAACCAAAAACCTGGAGTTTTGCAGGATGAGTTCGGAAGGGAAAGGGGGGGGGGTGAGAGTGAAAGAGTGTGAGAGAGGAAAATAAGAGAGATAGTTAGAGTGTGTGAGTAAAAGAGAGAGAGCGAGAGAGAGAGTGTGTGAGAGTGAGAGAGAGAGTGTGTGTATGTGTGAGAGAGAGAGAGAGAGAGAGAGAGAGAGAGAGAGAGTTAGTGTTTAATAAGAGATTGGAATTCTGATGATCTGGACACACTTTTCCAAACTTGTAGAAAAACAATGAAATAAAGCTGTTTTTGAAGACGAACAAGAAAACAAAGCAGAAGCCTGGAGTTTAGTTTGATATTCTGCTAATCTCCAATGTACGTCTAAAATAAACAAGCAGTCTGCTGGACTAGTTCACACGGTTCGAGGAGCGGGGCTCTGGACGTGAGGACCGGCTCATTAAAGTTCACGCTCCTTCATGATATCCAGCCATGCCACAATAGCTCCTGTTAGAGGAGGAATGATGCCGTGAGATGAGTGAAGGTGGCTGATTAGTGGCAGACAATGCTACGCCAGTGTGTGTGTGTTTGTGGCCAATTTAACGAATGCTCTCCATTCTCATTAAGGAAGCTTCAGACACAAACACTGGTGAGTTTCTCTCTAACAGGGTCACTGTCACCTCAGCATTGTCTCATTATTTCTCTCTCACACACACACACACACACACACACCAACATCAAACACAGTCTCATTACTGAGCATCATTACAATCACAGAAAAAAGTCAAGTCGGTGTATGAGTGTGTGAGTGTGTGTGAGTGTGTGTGAGTGTGTGTGTAGGACGTCTTCACCGAGTCCGTCTTTATTTGTGCGCGAGAGAGGGAGAGAGAGAGCGCCTCGGCTATCCTGCTGCACCTCTATCTAATCAATGCTAAGTGATCCATTCATTGACTTACACATGGAGCGTAATTGCTCGTGAGAGGCAGGACAGTAACTCACGTCCTACAAGCCAGCTCTCCCTGTCCTCCTCACTCTCTCTTTTCTCTCTCTCTCTCTCACTCTCTCTCTCTTTTCAAGGGTGACATGCTGCTGTTTCTGCACATTTAAGAAAGATACGAGGCAGGACGAGTCGGAAGAACACGAGTCGGAGGAGGAGGAGGAGGAGGTTTCTCTTTTTATTTTTTATAACACTACAGCTCGATCCTTAAATTTTTTCCTGGGTGTCTTCCTGTATTTCATCGTCCACATCTGTGTTGAGTTTCTCCCTCGTGGGCTCCCTGGGGCCTCGCTCCAGTTCAACTATTTTAATTTGACTAAACACCTGATTTATTTTATCTCTCCGATGAGGAAGGCCATTTGTCTTAATAGGGCCTGTCAAGCTCCAGAACCATCCCCCCCCCTTCCCATTCAGAGAGAGAGAGAGAGAGAGAGAGAGGCGGCGATTCTCCATTTATCCTCACTCTAAAAAAAGGAGAAAGCCCCCTAAAAAGCGTCCATTCATAGCAGCCGCGTGTGGTTTTTTCGATGGCCCTGAATCAACTTCTTATTCAGCTCGGTGCACTTGTCGTGAATGGCTTATCTGTAAAATTGATACATTCGGACACCGATTTTATTAACCTTTGGCTCGGGCCATGAAGGGCTGCATTTAGCGGCATGCTGCTGTTTGGAAAGGCGACCGCGCGCCCGATTACACACGCGTCCACGCTTTGTCAGTCGTGTCTGCACGTAGACAAGAAGATGGCGAAGAGCACAACCCAATACCGTTCTCCGTCAGGAAGCTTTTACGGCACGAGTCTGGATGAGTACGGAGAACTGGAACTAAACATCTGCTCACGTCACACGGCTCCTGCTCACTTCCTGCCCGCAATGGCTCTCTGGGTTTTATTTGTAAACACAGCTCTAATGTGACCTTCTGTCCACACCATTTGCAGCAACGGTGACAAAAATGGTGCTTGGCCCCCTGATATTTTTCTCACAATGTCGGACGATAATTTGAACGTGCAAGCTTTTCACTTTACACCTCTCCTCGCCTTCACTTTACCGGCTCAGTTATTTGTTTAAAAAGCTCTGGTCTCTCTTGATCTCGCTGAGTTACTATCATCTTGGGGTCTTCCTCACAAAAGCTGCTGGCTGTTTCAGGGTCAGGAATAAAACTCAAGGGATTTGCCTTGTCCACCCCCAGAGTCTGGAACCGTTGACGGACGACGAGGTGTTAGACCTCGTAAAAGCCCTCCATTTTTGGAAGTGAGACATCGTCTTAAGCGCTACCTCTATGTCTTTTACATGTCTGTATATTTTATTTGTCCCTCTGTACCACATTTTATCACGTGTACTCGCGTAACGTTCGACCCGACATACTTCCAGTAGTCCCTTGTTTTCAGTTCGGAATTAAAGTTCCGGTTGCTCGACCGATGATGACTGATGCGTGTTTCTGTTCACATGTATGACTGTGACCACACGTGTGTTACAGGTGTTCATTGTTTAAAGGACATGTCAAAAAATCCAGAGTGGAAAAAAGAGAGAAAGAAAGAAAGATTGAAAGCTCGAAAGGGTTCAGCACAGGGGCCTTGTGTTGGGGAATGCTGCTTTGCCCAAACACTAGAAGCATACCAACAGAGCTCACATTGTTTCTCCGTCTCTTCTCAATTGTACAGGACTGAAGCTATCCCCCCTCCTCCTCTTCGTCCTCCTCCTCCTCCTCCTCCTTCCTCGGCTCCAACGCCACCATAATAGCAACTGTCCGCCTTTCTACTGTCTCCCCCATTCTGCTCTCATCTTGTCCTCTTTTCTCAAACTTCTAAAAGGCCCAGTTTGGGCAACGTATTCCTGAAAGCTGGAGAATTATATCCAAGACAGAGTTTGGGAAGCAAATGGAACGGAAAGAAAATGCTTGTACACCAAGTTCCCACATACGCTCTGTTTACGTGCCTACACTTTAATAATTAAGCATATGGCCCACCATATGTTTTTGTTTCCCTGCGTCCGAGCCCGAGTCCTTTTCTTCCTGCTCGGGATTATGGATCACTTTTAAAATGCCAGCCCATGTTTTATTGGACAGGGCAGCATGCAGAGGACAGAGACTGCATCTGCTGACAAAGAGGCCAGGCGAACGTACTGCGGCAGCTCTTTAACAGCAGTGGGTCTAGACTCTCTTGTAAAGGTGTCTCCTCTCATCATCTTTCCTGGAAGGAGACAGTCTGGTCAGGAAACCTCCTCGCTTTTAAAGACGCCATGTTTCTAGGACTGGAGTAATGCTTTGTGACAGGTTAAAGGGGCAGTTGAGTAAAAACATACGAATGCCCACGAGGGCTGAGAATTACAGAGCAAGGAGCTCAGAAAGATACCTGAGCTGGACGTATGGATCGGTTCAAGTCCTGGGAGAATGTCCGGGGCACGGTTACCTAATTCCAGGATCCCGCCCTTACTTTTCACCAACCCCAGACCAGAAGACATGTATACACCATGAATGACGGACAGAGAACCAAAGCCACAGTGAACAAGCGATCGAGGGGGGGTCCAGCAGAAAGAGGACCAAAGGATAAAAGACACTTTGTAGGGGTGCGATTTGTTCTGTCCAACAGCTATTCTCTCCACTCCGGCCTCCCCCTCTCTTTTCCTTTTCTAATCAAGCGGGCCCTAATTTGAGTTCCAAGTCCTGCAGCAGGGAAAGAGAAGGCAGCTTGTAACGTTGAACGGTCCCGAGTGAATGAGGAAGATAAAAGCTCTGAGCGCACACAAGAAAAGAAAGAAAGAACGAAGAGGGAAAAAAAGGGATGTAGAAAAGAATCACAAGGCTCCCTATTCTCTTCGCAGTCTTTGGTTAGGACAGCTGAGCCATTATGACTAAATGTGAATGACTTTTTTTTTCCTCCCCAAAATGTCCCAGCACTGGAATTTCTTTGTCTCTCCATCAGTCAGCCATTGTGGATGCTCCCCATATGCTGCAAGTCCACCCTGAGTAAATGAGGAGGCCTGGAAAAAGCAGCAATTGTGCCAAGGCCGTGTCCGGACGTAAACCACGCATAGCTGACATGCCTGACATGGCTGGAGTCTCGGAGCTCGGGTTCTACCGCATGGAAAAGGTGGAACTCTATAAACAGTTCATGGTTTTACCTCTGACTCAAAGCCCTGACACTGGAGACTCCTTCCTTAACTGTTATCCACTAGTGTGCACATTTTTAATCCGTTCACGAAAGTCAAGGTGAACAAGCTTGAAGACTGATTTGAAGTATGCATATGGAATGAGTCTCTGTCTCATCGTCTTTACCGATCTTCACTTTCACCTGATGCCGTTTGCAATATATGAAATGGAGGGAACATTAAAGCGCATTCTAAACAATCCTAAAATTTAGATTTGGCCAGAGTTATAATTTTTAAAAAAATCATTAGGGGACACACACACCACAGACCCGATTTTTTTTCATTGATACAACCCTAAAAGCTCTCTCCTTTCTCCCAGAATTGAAACAATACGAGCGACAGCTGTTTTACCTGGCTGGCAGCCGCTATGCGATGATATAAAACCTTGCTAATCCTGCCAATAAAACTTCATTAACAAGCTTGAGCATGGACGTGCTACTGCATGTCAGCATATGGCCCGCGCAAGCCATCAATTCAGAAAAAAAAAAAAAAACATTTCAGAGCTACGCTTAAATGCAGCATGAAAGGTAACAGCCTTGCCGGAGCTTGACAGAGGGCGAAAGTCTTGCTGAACTAGCGACAAAGAAGACAGTGTAGCCTTAAGCACTTAAGCGCAATTAACTGTGCTTGCCAATGCAAATAAGGCTCTGTGCTAGCTAGCATGATTGGAGTAAATGTGTGAACGTCCTTGTTTATTATGCATTTGCGATTATGCCGAGGACATGGGAGGGGTTATCACCAGGAACGTGTGGAACACACAGTTCTCTAAAATCCGACTAATTAGCTCTTAAAGCTAAAGAGGTGCCCTTCATGGAGTGTTTTTATTTCCTGCTGATAATTAAGCTAGCGCTAGAACCCGATACACAGCCTTCTCTGGTGTAGCACTTATCCTGAACCAAGCTGCTGGACTCTGGTGTGGCCGGCGTGGAGAAGAGAAGAGCATGTGGGAGCACCACCTCTAAGAACGATGCCTTGACATCTTCCTGCTTTCATCACACAGCGAGTCCCGGACCTGGCCCTAATTCAAGACCCTGCTAAAAAGGGAAAAAAAACCCTCGACACTGACTAGAAGAATCGCTCATGTGATTTGATCTGATTGCCTCTGCTGATAGTCAAGTACTTCAGTCACAAAGGATTTGTGTTAAGACTAGACGGCTTGCGTCTAAGGTTTCATGGCGGTGTAGGAGTCGAAGAAGGAGGACATTTGTGACCTCGGTGTTTGTAATCAGGGGATCTGAGTGTGTGTGGAGCGGGTTGGTTTTTCCCCTCGGGTCTCCGTCTTTAAGCGGATAACACACTCCTTGTGGTGTGTGATAGAAAAATATTCAGTGATGGAGTGAGGTACTGATCGGCTCCACTGTCCTGAAGTGTTTCCTGTTTAAAGATTGTCATTTTTGTCCATTTAGGGTTACATTTAAGACGGCGGTACGATTATGAAACATTTCTCTTCACATTTCTCTCTCTCTCGTTTCATCCCTTCTCTGTCCTGAAGATGCTGACACTGGAGTCTCCTTCCACAAACGTTATATAATAAAAGTCTCCTTCTAGAAAATGTCGCCATGACACAACGTAGACAGACGTCCCCATAGAAACGAAATTGTTATAGAAACGAAACAAAGAATCTGACCAATCAGAAATCAGCACATGACACCGCTCTGATATAAATTCGTCTCAATATGGCTCAAACAACAACAATGTCCGAAACAGCAGGCTGTTTCTAATGCAAGTGCTCGCCTGTAAGATCGTCTCAAACAAAGACGCGATTCTAACGAGTGAATTATTAAGCGATTGAGTTTCAGCGCCTCGGAGAAATAAGAGCGTAGGCCAGACAGCGTACACCAAGATTTCTGCTTAATAAATGAAAATATTTGTCCAGTAAGAACTCTTAAGCGTGCGTCTGGCAGTCCCGTGTCCGTGGGGTGATTTTCCTTTGGCCAGAGGGGTCTCTGTGTGTTGTGATGTGTGTGTGTTGTGTGTGTGTTGTGTGTGTGTGTGTTGTGTGTGTGTGTGTGTGTTGTGTGTGTGTGTTTTCTCTTCTGTTTGTAAGGGTTTTCAGTAACACCGTGTCAGAGAAGCAGGCGAGGCAGAAAACAAGGTGCGCCTTTCTGCCACCCCGACACCACAAGCTAAATCCCTCAATTCATTAGGAGAGCAACGGAGCACGGCTAGGCCGGCATTCATCTCGCAAATGTGGCCCAAAGAATAATAATTTACTGTAGCTCATATTTCACTTGGGTACATAAGGCCAAACAGTTTGCCTATTGAGAAAATGCAAAGCGTGGCACTTCTGAATCGGGCGAATGGAAGAATATTTTACAGTGGCTGATGGGTGAAGGGGGGATTTTTTTTACTCCCTCCCTCCCTCACTCCCTCTCTCTCTCTCTCTCTCTCTGTCCCTGTGTTATTTCTCTATCAGGAACAATGCCTGGGAGGTCACCCATCAGGACAGACTCATTTGTTGGCTAGCATAGCAGCTATGGTTCGAATAATTGGAACATTAGCAACACTTTGATTTCAAAAAGAAATTCTGATAAACATCTGGTGAAAATGGCTTCAGGTGAAGTCGTAGGTGATTCTTGACCTGCTGAGTTTTTCTGATGTGTTTTTTGACTTTTAAATCTTTCAAGATTTACGTTAAATTTTGATGTGTCTCGATTTTCCGTCAAGGAAAAAAAAAGACATAAATAAATTAATTCATCTCCATTTGAAATTGTAACTATTATTATTATTATTATTATTATTATGTTCAATTAATATTTTATTTTTTACAGCAAATTCCATAGTGAAAGGCATTATTTATATAAATGGATAACATTATTATTATTATTATTATTATTATTATTATTATTATTATTATTATCATTATTATTATGTTCAATTAATATTTTTTATTTAATATTATTAATATTTTTACATTTTTACAGCAACTTACATATTAAAAGGCACTATTCATATGAATGGAACACATTATTATTATTATTATTATTATTATTATTATTATTATTATTAATAAAGTGTTTTTTATTTGTATTTATTCCATTAAATTTTGAAGGTATGTTAATTGTAAGTAACAGCAAGTCTTTTTAACCAATCAGACGTGTCAGACTCTCCACCAATCAGGATTCTGCTCATTCACACGTCTGTGTTCATGTTTTATAAAGCATACAGCTCATATTTCCGCTCTCGGTTCTGCTAATGTTCCGTTCAACAAATTCTAGCTTTAAAAATGAAACTAATTCATCAAACCTCACGGCGACGACGGCTCTTCTCTCCGCCCTGACACGCCTGATACGGGTGTACGGAGTGTGTGTGTGCGTGTGTGTGTGTGTGCGCATGCGCGTGTGTGTATGTGTGTGCGTGTGCGTGCGTGCGTGTGTGTAGCTGGTGATCCGTGTGCTGGGTTTCTCTCTGGGCTGCGCTGTGGCTTGGCCTCGCTCCAGACAGCTTGCCTCTCCTGCTCTGTGGTTTTGTTCAGCAGATCTCGACTCGGCTCCTCACCGTTCCTCCTGACTGACAGCTAAGCTCAGGATCAAAACAAACACATCGCTCAGGGAAGCAAGTAAAAAGAAAGTAAAATCCACAATCGCTTCATGTGTCACATCTGGCCCTGAGCTCCGACCCTCTGAAACACTTTAGACGGAGCAGAAGTGGAGGATCGGAGTCTGGAGTCTGGAGAATCCTGCAGGATTTAAGCAACATCTTTATCCTTAGCTAGATTTAGCTGTGTAGCTCATGTAGAATCCTGGATTGTGATTGGCCAGACAAGAAGACAATGATGTTTCTATATTGAAATTGAAAATGAAATATTGTTTCTATAGCAACAGCTGGTTCACAGGGACATGTACAGAGTATAAAATTTGCTATTTTGTGAGGAGATCTATGGAAGGAGTCTCCAGTGTCAGATTATATTATACAATATTTGTCTCATTAGCTTCATGAGAGACGAATAAGCGAGGCTGAATGAGTGAATGAACAAGGAGCGAGGTTATATCTGCTATAACGTCCCGTAACCTCCTCGTTTATTCTTCTCCTAGCGTGTCTGTGCTAGCTCTCATGGTACCAGAGATCAGATAAATAAACACCTGATCTGACTGAACTTCAGTCCGGATACAGAAGATCCTGGTGTGATCATTTTGTTAAGATAGAAGGATCTTCTTCTAATCCAGAATTTCACTAGAACCTTGGGGAAGTTCAAGAGCCAAAAAATCTTAACATTATATATTATATTATATATAGAGAGAGAGATGATGGCATGAATTTGTTATTTAATCATTTAAGAAAGTTTGCCTTGATGGTGGGAGGGGTTTGTGGGAAGGGCTTGTGTGGGAGGGGCATATTTGATCTCACCTGTCAATCACAGTGACTCTAGCCAAATCATCCAGCGTCCTGTCAGCTCATGTATGTGGAAGAGAGCAGACTGCACTTTATTACATAATCAATAAACATAATTTTCCTTGATCGTAGCTCGTAGCTTTCAATGAAAATTTCGGCTAAAATCCCGATAGGTTTGTTTAGTTTCCTGTGTCCTCACACACACACACACACTCGTATTAAATAACCCACACACTCTATAATCTATAGTGTGTATGTTCCGGGTAGAAATACAGGATCTGCTTTCAAGAAAACTCAAGTATTTTTTTCTTCTTGCCTTCAGATGTTTAGACATTTATACGTCACTTTTTTTTTTTATTGGGAAAAAAATATCAAAAGCCGACTTTTATTCCAGAAAGCTGGGGGACAATAGAGACGAACAATGACGCGAACGAGGAGCGTTTCCATCCACGGTGCTCTGAATGGCACGCAGCCGCGAGGAGAAATAGCAAGGCCAGGCAGGCAGCCGCGGCTTTTCATCCCGGTGTCATCCTTTATCTGTCCCTCGTCCCTATTCATGTGAACTTACAGGCATGCCTGGCCCTCCGTATTGATTTTTTAACTCGACAATTAACGTGGTATCTGATTTATCATTGCACTTTAGATCTTAATCAAATGCTGTGGGTGTGTGTGTGTGTGTGTGAGAGAGAGAGAGAGAGAGAGAGCAGTGTGTGTGTGTGTGTGTGTGTGTGTGCGGTCTACATCCGTGAGTATTTTTTTCTCTTCTTTTCTCAGCTTGGTGCCTTTGTTTGTGTTTTAATTAAGCAGACCTTGTGTGTCTCCCCAACCCTGAGCTTCCCTTTTTAATTGCCCGCACTTACATCGGGTCGACTTCAAACGCACCAGAGAGACATTTTGTAACGGGGGAGCACAAAGCAGCCCTTTGAAATGTCTACAGTCATATGAAATGGCACGCTAATTAGAAACCTTAGGCTGCCGGTGTGATATGAAAAGTAGCTCTGTCTGTTTTTTCCTTTTTTCTTCTTCTTCTTCTTCTTCTTCTTCTTCTTCTGCTTCTTCTTCTTCTCGGTGTGTGTATGTGTGTGTGTGTGTGTGTGTGTGTGTGAGTGCGAAGTGGACGCTTCGGAGACATTTTTTTTCCCTTTTCTTCTCATTTCCGACGTCTTCTACCTGCCTCTACCTTCGAAAGTGTGACCTCACACCTCCCCCTTCCAGACTTTCCATCCTTTCTTTGCCGTTTATCAAACACAAAAATGCCCTGTAATTTAAAAATATCTGCTTTCAAAAGGGCTAAATCATCCCCCCCACCCCGATACCCCCACCCCCACCTCCTTCACACACACACACACACACATGCCATTTTCCCCGCTGTACTTTGATCTACGGTGGCGCACACGGTGTGGAAAGAAGGTACAATGAATTTTTTTTCCAGGCCATGATGTTTTTTACACCTTCAGGATTGGTTAAGGTTACAGTGGATGAATACACTTATTAGCCTTTCCTCTCGTTCTTTCTTTCTTTTCTTTTCTTTCCACAGTCTAATCTAATCTAATCTAATCCGACATCATTAACGGCAAGGACACGCGTGTGATTATCAACAGTGCTCGGTATGACTGCTATCACTTCTCTGATGGATTCAGACGGAGGGTGTGTGGAATAAAAAAAACAGGGTGTTGGTGGTGGGACTAAAGGGAAAGAAAAAGGAGGATAGAGAGAGAGAAAGGGAGAGATAGCGATTAAGGAGGGAGGAGGGCGCTGCCGTGTTATCAGAGCTGGTACTGTGCCTGCTGCTGCTACATAAACACATGGCTGTAACAGGCCGTGCTAAGACCTGCAGCCTGAGGGGGGAAGAACAAAAACACAGCAGAAGAGCAGAGAACAGGAGCTACACACCTTCACCTTCAGTGAGAAGAAACTGTGAGATATCTTCAGAACACACACACACACACACACTAATCTGTGGAACCAACAAAAACCAAAAGTGTTAAATGTCCAACCATCATAAGGTTCTTATGTAAACCACTAAATGACTCATCTACTGAATCACTCTTATGATGCTCTCACATTTACAGGGTTCTGAGTGCGTTCTAGCTCTCGGTTCTTATGGGTTCTCATACTCGGGTTCTTTAGATCGGCGAGAACAATTTTTGGTTCACGATGTCCCACGATAATCGATATAAGCAACATTAAAATGTTAACAATTAAAAGGTTTTTTAGGGAAAACAAGCAAATGACTCATCTACTGAATCACTCTTGCAGTGTTCTCACATATAAAGGGTTCCGAGCGTTTAAATATAACCCAGGGGTGTTATCTCCTTCTGTGTGCAGTTCTCCTTCTGTGTGAGAGAAGCGCTGTGAGTCTCTCTCACTGTCGGAGCGGAGAAAACTCTAGTAAGAAAGTGATTTGACTCTGAGTCGACTCACTGCTAGAAGCGAATCATGTATCAACTTCTTCATCATATGCTTAAAATTTCCTCATTATAAGGGTATTTAGAACATTTTTTGGTTCTCTAAAGACCCACTCTGTAACACAACAAACTACTCTAACAAGATAAAAAATGTTTAAGATCCATCCATCAAAAGGTTCTTAAAGAAACCAGTAAACGATTCATCTACCGAATCACTCATGATTCTCTCACATATCCTTTCACTCATTCAGAACCCGGGTGTGTTCTCGCCTCGGTTAGAGGTCCCTGAGGTGGGCAAGAACCCTGGGGTCTGAGAGAAGCGGTGTGAGTCTCTCTTGGCTTCTGATTGGAGAAAACTCTAACGAGTAAGCGATTTGACTCTGAGTCGACTCACTGCCTGAAGCAAATCATGCTGTTCATTGTTCATTGTTTGTTCACGTTTGTTTAAGTTTTTCTGTCATTTCTGTCTGACGAATGAAAGAGATTTTTGAGCTCGGAGTTTGTTTTCAGCTCCACACACACACACACACACACACACACACACACACACACGCACACACACCTTTTATTTTTTTCACCATTTGATTTGCTCAAAAAGTGACACGCAGCTTGAAACCGAACCAAATCAAACAGCGAATCAGAAACGAATCAGACGAATCAGACTCAGACTCAGACTTTACAAACAGACCCGTAGGTGTGAAAGCGCTCTAAGAGAGAAGGCCAAGCGCTGATTAGATCCCTGAGGGGGAACAAAAAAGTCTGGATTTGCTGGATTTCTGATCACTTTGGATAAAAAGGCTCTCGGTTTTGAAAGAAAGCAAACTCACCTTGTATTTCTCCCAAAAGCTCGCTCGTGTTCAGTCTCTCCATTTTCTCTTTCCAGTCTTTAGAAAGCAGTTTTTCCATGCAGGAAGTTTCTGGAAAAAAAAGGAACAGAAAAATACATGTGATTTAATTAAACTGTAATCGTTACAGTAATTAGATGTGACCCGAAGTCCAATAGAATTCGTCCACAATCAGAGACACGGTCACATGACCTAGAATTAAATTCCACCAAACAAAAGATTTCTAGTTTCACAAAAATATACAAAAAGGTTTCAGTTCTTTAGCAGAACCCTTAAAGGTTCTCAGGAGAACACAGAGGGTTTCCGGGTCTCAGAAAAGCTGGAGAAGTTAAGAACCATTAATTACCCATGAAACCTTCAAGGAGAACCATGAGAGAACCTTTTTTCCCTAAGAGAGGAATATCATCATAAATTCTATTACAGTGAAGTTCCATAAAGAGCCATTTTCCAGAGAAAACGCAGAACACAGAGAGACGATGTAATATGAGGTCACTCAGGTCACTCCGGTCACTCACATCTATTCTCAGCACCAAGGTGTCTGTCTGTCACTCAAGACACAGCCAAATATTAACATCTGCACTGCTAACTGAATAATAATAATAATAATTTTGGGAAAAATACATTTTCTAGATTCTTTTTCTAGAATCAAACAATTTTTTTTCTATTTATATTTTTTAATTTTTATTTTCTGTCCTTTTTTAATGCAAAAATGATTACATTTTTTTAATTATTGCTATTTTTGGGACAAAATAAATTTTCTAGAGTTTCCTGTCTTTTTTATACAAATGAACATAATATTTTCATTTTGTAACTTTTTAAATTTTATTTTATTTTATTTTATTTTATTTTATTTTATTTTATTTTATTTTATTTTATTTTATTTTATTTTATTGTATTTTATTTTATTTTATTTTATTCCTAACTAATTCTAAAACCCCCTAACTAATCCCAGGTGCTCAGTGTGAATAAAGTGAGATGTAGCAGGTTTTTCAGCGAGCAGCATGCTAACTCTTAGCGCTCTCAGTTAGCATGGCCACTACCAACTCCACCAACATTATCAAGTTTACTGACGACACTGTTGTGGTCGGATTGATCTCCGACAACAATGTGACGGCCTACCTGGAGGAGATTAAGACTCTGGAGGACTGGTGCCAGAGGAACAACCTCCACCTTAATGTCAGAAAGACTAAGGAGCTGATAGTGGACTTCAGCAGAAAGCAGGAGAGGAACTACCAGACCCCTGTGATCAACAACAGCCCAGTGGAAAGAGTGGACATTTTCAGATACCTCTGTGTTCACATCACACAGGACCTGTCATGGTCCTGTCACATCAACACCGTGGTGAAGAAGGCCCTGCAGCATCTCTTCCACCTCAGACGCTTGAGAGACTTTAGAATGCCTGCTAAGGTGCTATGGAACTTTTATTCCTGCACCATAGAGAGCATCCTGACGGGAAACATCACCACCTGGTTCGGGAATAGCACCATGCAGGACAGACGAGCTCTTCAGAGGGTGGTGCGATCAGCTGAGCGTATCATCCGTACCGAGCTCCCTGACCTGCACTCGATATACAACAAGCGGTGCTGGACCAATGCCAGGAAGATCATGAAGGACCTCAGCCATCCCAACAATGGACTTTTCTCTCTGTTGAGGTCAGGGAAGCGCTTCTGCTCCCTGAAGGCCAACACTGAGAGACTGAGGAGAAACTTCTTCCCGCAGGCTATACGGTCTCTCAATCAGAACTCCACATAGGACTCATCTGATTAGACCTACTATGCTACTACACTCGTGTTGGAACTCCAACCAATCACACCGGACATTTGCACATTACAGGACTGTGGCACACAATAAACACACGATGTACATCTGCACATTTGCACATTTCAAGACTGTGCACACAATACAACACATAAACATACATGTTGCACAGTCTGCTCCCGTTTACATACAAAGAGGACTTCTGCACATCTGCACTTTGAAGATGGACAATACCACTGCTCTCATCACCTCATCCCACTTCGTGACCACCCCGTACTGCTGCTGTCTGCACCGTGGACACTATTGCACACTACACACTATTCACTTTATATAATTTTATAAATTTATATAATTTTGCATCACAGCTGTTGTATTTTACACTTCCTGTATTTTACATTTTACACTTCCTATATACATATTCTATCTTATTTTATATACATATTCTATATACATATATACATACCTTACTTTATTTATATTTATTATATTTTATTCTATTTTTATTCTATTATATTTTTTTGCTTACTGTGAACTTTTATATTTCGTATTTTAGAATAATTCGTATTCTTATTTTTTATATTTCGTATTTTTGTATTTTATTTTTATATTTTATCCTGTCTTTTGTTGTCCTTATTCCTTTTCCTTTTCCTAGGGTCATAACAGTCGTGTAAGCATTTCACTCCATATCATACTGTGTAACATTATGTATGTGACAAATAAAATTTGAATTGGAATTTAGCACCTAGCTCTAGCGGTCAGAGAGAGAAAAACATCATCCGCGGCCCCTCACGCTCCGGTCTGTAGAGAAACAGTAGCGAGATCTTCACCTCAAATAAAAACACGGGTCTGAGAGCTGAGAGGAAAGCAGCATGGCTATGTCAGCTCCAGCTCCTCATTTCACTGTCACAGCAGCTCGAGATGTGACTCCAGGAGCTTCGAGTTGTTTTTCAATCTGAAACCGAACCTTAGACAAACAGCCACATGGTGCCGGGGTTCAGCTTCAGATATCAGCTCTCTCACAGCTCTCTCACAGCTCTCTCACAGCTCTCGCTACAGACCTCAGCGTTGATGAAATAAAGGCTAACGCTAAATGAACGTCGATGTCGGGTTTAGACAGACGTGTTATTGGTGTCACGGAAATCTGAAATGTTTTTGGAGAGTTGTACAGTATCGCCGCTCGAGAATTGTTTTTTCTAGCTCACTGTTTGACATTTTCTGCTGAGAAAAAAATGAAATGTAAACTTTACGTGTAAAGTTTCTTTTGCTACAATTTTATTTCAGGATTATTGTCACATTTTTAAATATTTTTGGATGTAAATTTCCAGAGAATATAAAACTATATAAGATTATAATATATATAACATTCAGATAACCTTATAATGTATATATATATATATAAATTCACATGGATATATGTGAAAAAGGTTTTGCGTAACCTTGGCAAACATTTCAACAACGTTCCTGCAACGTTCCTGCAACGTTCCTTTAGCTGTAAAACCTTTAATGCTAACATTCCCGTGATGTTCGAGTGGTTCTGGATGGAAACGTTTAAACAGAACAGAATAATAAGGATAAAGATAAAGAGATTCACACACACACACACACACACACACACACACATGCAGGATGGAGTGTGGGGTTTTAATAAGTGCTGTGGATTTCTGCAGAGCTCTGGATGTGACTCGAGGCGGGTGATAAGGCGGATCACGCACTCAGGCACTCCGGAGAGACATTAAAGCAGAAGTGGAGGGGGCACGGACAGGGCAGGACGGCCATGATGAAAACAATTAACATTTGTCCGGCAGACAATGAATCAGAAGGAGGAATGGCTGGAATCTGCAGAGACGCTGTCCGGGGATGCTGATAAAGAACACACTGCTCACCAGGCACAGCCTCGGAGCCTGGGTCAGGCCGTTCCCATCACACACACACACACACAAACACAAACACACACAAACACACTCCCATACCGCAGTGGGCCTCGTCCCATTTTACATACACTCTCACGCTAGACATCTCACAGCCAGATTACTACATGTACATGCATACATACATATATATGCAAATGAGGCGTCAGCTAATTACACATGCACTCCAATCACATGCAGGCAATTTGCATATCGAATAACTCTGAACATCTAACTCATTTCCCAGCCCACCGTTGATCATTTTCCTACCCTAGCACATCCCTAAATGTGTTTTTTACTCATCTTTCCTCTTAAAACACAACAAATCCCCAATAATTTGATCTTTTATGAACTTTATTAACTTTTTAAATAAAAATCTTTCCTGTACAGCTGCTTGCGCTAAAAACAGCCCACATGTGCAAAATGAATGAAATGGAATTAAATTAACTTCAGATTGGACACGTCATCCTGTTTTATCCATTTAGAGTTACGTTTAAAGCTCCGCCAAGCAGCACAAGTCCGTTTCTGTTCTCCGTTATCACTTGTTCCCTTCTTCTTCTTCTTGTTTTTTGCTCAGTGACTTTTCTTTCATCTTCCTTTTGAAGTTTAATAAGATAAAAAACAACAACAACAACAACAACAACAAACATGCAGCTTTCTACCTCAATAGAGTTACAGCTTCACAAAGCGCAGACACTGGAGACTCCTTCCGTACATGTTAGCTAATTAAACGTCTCCTTACAGGATGGCGATCTGATTCTGATGAGCCGTTGCTATGGAAATGACGACCTATTAGGATGGAGCGTGAACATGGGATGCTCTATCTAATCAACAACTTCACTTCTGACCAATCAGCATTCAGGATTCCTAGACTCAGAACACTTGATCTCCTGTAGTATGATGATCACCTGGAGCTCGCTCTCCTCCTCCTCGTCCTCTTCTTCTTCTTTTCCTGATGATGTCATGAGGAGAAGAAGAAGAAGAGGAAGAGAAG
This sequence comes from Hemibagrus wyckioides, assembly GCF_019097595.1. Taxonomy (NCBI): domain Eukaryota; kingdom Metazoa; phylum Chordata; class Actinopteri; order Siluriformes; family Bagridae; genus Hemibagrus; species Hemibagrus wyckioides. The sequence continues at coordinate 1,806,532 of NC_080719.1, forward strand.
GAGGAGGAAAGCGAGCTCCAGGCGACACTCCAGCTAACAATAGCGTGTTTGTGCCATGGTCACAGACGTTTTTGAGGTCTGATGCTTTGTGTTTGTGGGTATTTTAGCAGTAGAGAACATTCCAGATCAAACGCATCATCGCTCTCATGAACATCACGTGAAAACCCCAAAATGTCTCGTGAAGAACATGGAAAGACCTTCTCCTCTGCGATGATCACGCTCAGTTTCTGGGTCATTCTAACACCGCTCGGTCTTTATCGACTTCTCGGCCACGGGTTGTTTCCTCGACCTCGCAGCTCTCGGACCTCCGAGCCTGTCTGGTGTGTGTGTGTTTGTTGTGTGTGTGTGTGTGTGTCCTGGCAGGAGGATCACACACTCACAGGGGGTCTGCTGTAGCTGTGCTTCTCCTCCACAAGGACGAAAGAGCTTCCTGTGTCAATTCGAACTCAAACACACTCCCGTCAGATTAAAACACACACACACACAACAAACACAAACACAACAAACACACACACAACAAACACAAACACAACAAACACAAAAACAAATACTTTCCTTGCAGATGAAAAGAAAGCAAAAAACAGAAATTTGCTTTTACGACACAGGAGTCATGATGGAAACTGTCCTGATCGGGTCAAAGGGTTTATAGAAGACTTTCCGTTATTCCTTGCTTTCTCTCTTCTCTCTCACAGACACACACACACACACACACACACACACAGCACAGCACAGCACAGATGCTGCTCCAGCACTTGATCATTAAGCAATGCACCAACTGTTGGAGATAATGCGGTGCCAGCTCCCATTCTGCTCCACTCTGCCTCCCCCGAGAGCGCTCGCTCCCTGCACTCCTCCACACACATACACACACACACACACACACACACACACTACATCTGGAATGTGCCAGACCTGCCCTCTGCTCCTTTTTACCTGGAAGAGGTGAGGAATTTCCACCGTGTTTGTCTGTGTGTGTGTGTGTGTGTGTGTGTGTATGTGTGTGTGTGTGTTAAATTCAGAGGAATGCATTGAAAGCTCGTCGCTAACTGAAACATCGCAGCTCACACAGGGGATAATAGCGAGGTTGGACTGAGGGTCATCTGGGTTGTTTCAAACCACCATTACAAAAGCGGTTGTGGAATTTTGTCAGGAATAAAAAGGAGGAATATTTTTGTGTTGCGACTCCCTAAAATCAAAATGGCTTCCAAACACACACACACACACACACACAACCATCTTGCATCATCATAAACCACAATAATAATAAAAAAGAGTTTTTAATAAAAAAAAACTTCTCGGGATTGATTAACCTGATGAGAGCGATGCGGCGGCGCTTTAGTGTTTTACTCTGTCCTGCTCACAACCAATGCTAACAACATCATCTCTAACAAGAGTCCAGCTCTTCTTCTTCTTCATCTTCTTCTTCTTCTTCCTCTTATTATTATTATTCTCCTTCCTCCTCTTCCTCTTCATATTCTTCTTCTTCTCCTTTCTTTTCTTCTTCTTCCTCGTCGTCTTCACCCTCTCCTTCTTCTTCCTCTCCTTCTTTTTCTTCTTCTTTTTCTTCTTCCATTTTACATGGGATTATTATAAATGTGAGGATAAATAAATAAAAATAAAAAGCCGGAAAATGTAAATGGATCAAACAGAGACTTAGATTCTGAGTTAAAGGGAAAAATTCTCAAATTAACTCCGGAGGAATATTTCAGTATAAAGATCTTTAAGGTATTTCTCTAACTCCGGTCTTCCTGCTCTCTCTCCCCGAATCGTGTCTCTTTACTATAAACCACTCTGGAAAAGTAAAAAACTCCGGCGAGGTCTCTGTTTGGGAATGGTGTTCCTGATCCTGGAGCCCCTGCGTCCTGCGCTCCTCCTCGGAAATAAAGCGATGGGGGAAACGATTCAGCCTGGGTGACATTGGAATGAAAACAATAAGCCTTATCAGTCTCCTATTTACATTTTCCCAAGGTCCCCCTCCCCCGACAGCAGGCGTCCCAGCCTCGCCGGATCCGAGGCGGCTTCCTCTGGCACGGCTCAGCTCGGCTCTGGCACGGCGGAGCACGGGGGCGCTTGGCGAGCGGAGCTTGGCGTATATCCCCCACTGATCTGGAGCCTCTCTCGAGACGGAAAGCAAAACTAGCAGCCGTGTGTCCAAAAGCGGCGAGAGAAAGAGAATTCCTTTACCCAGAACGAGCGGAATGCCAGCACCCCAGAGCTAGCCTAGCGTGATTAGCATAAACCCTGTGTGGTTTTTTTTTTTTAATACCACTCCAGAGCTACGTCCCTCTCGAAACAAGAGGATTATACTGCCTCGTGCTAGAAAAACTTTAAACAAAAAAAGAAACGTTCCAAATCCCAAAGCTACAATCACTTTAGCGCTCTGTGACTAGCGCCGCGAGCGGACACGAACTCTCCGAGGCAGCTTCCCTAGCCTGGGGCTTATAGATGCTGCTAGCAAGAAAGTTAGACTAGCACTAGCAAGAGACTTCAATACACAAAGCTATGATCACTTTAGTGCTCTATCGCTAACCCTAACATGTTTAAATTAACTCTCAGATAGCACCGTAGCTTCACTTCTCTTTCAATCTTGGAAATTATGGCTGCTGCTAGCAGTTTTGCTTGTTTGGTATCTGAACTGAAAAAGAAAACCTATGCTAGCGCTAGCTCTATTTGCAGCTTAGCTTAGCCTGAACTCTCCTGAGCAGCTGAGAAAAAAAAAATTATAAAATGTAATAAAAAGTGATATTTATGCTAATATAAAAGGTATGCTAAACCAAAACCTTCTTTAGTGTCTCTGCAAACTGAAAAAGAAAACCTATGCTAGCGCTAGCCTGAACTTAGCCTGAATGCTCTGTAGCAACTGAGAACTCAATAAAATAAAATAAAATAAAGTAAAATAAAATAAAATAAAATAAAATTTGGGATATTAATGCTAATATAAAAGTTAGGCTACTTTCTATGGCGTTTCTGCAAACACAAAAAGAAAATCAATGCTACCATGAGCTCTATTCGCAGCTTATCTTAGCCTGAACTCTCTCTAGCTGAATAATTCTTTTTTTAGATATTAATGCTAGCATGGAACATAGATTAGCACTAGCCAAACAAAACAAAAATCAGTCAATAAGTCAAGCGAAGTGCTCTATACGCTAGCCTAGCATGCTAAAAACAGTAACGGATCCTCCTGCAGCTAGCGTGAAATCTAGACTAACGCTAGATAGATAGAGAGAGATAGATTATTAATCCACACACGTCGTTCTAGCATGAGAGCTAGAAACTAGCAACACCGTTGTTCCTCGCGGGCCAAAATCGACATGCTGTGTTTCTCTTTGACACCCAAAAACAAACTTCCCGCTGCTCCTGGACAGATCTGACCGCTATCTGCTAACCGATCTCTGCTCCTAACCTGCTGCAACAGATACGCTCTCCTCCGCGGATCAGAGGGAGAAAAAAAGATAAAGCAGGAAGACAAAAAAACACGGCGTAAAGAGGAAGAGTGACGGCGCTCGTAAATCTCCACGAGTCTTCTGTAAACGGAGATCTCAGCACCTGGCGAGAGAACGCAGCCAAGACGTCTTGTTTAACAAACGGCGAACACACACACACACACACACACACACCATAACCACTGCTCAAGAACCAGGGGTGCCAAAACTTTTTAAGTGATATAAAAATGTAAACAATGCTAATCTCTTGCTAGCAAACATTCAGCTATTTAGCTTAACAATTTTCTATCGATCCCAAATTGACACCTCGTACTTTTTATCCGTTTACTGCTATGTCTCGTTAACGTCTCTCGTTTTTCTTGTTCTTAAAGTTAACAAAACTGTGAAAGAAACGCAAAAACTTCTCTGTCGTGAAGATGTCGCGTTAAAAAGGTGCTCAGTGTCAGGTGGTGCTGTGTTGCTATGGAAACACCAGCAGCACTTTTTAAAAAAAATTATTTATAGCTACACTGATGATAAAACAATGATGAACTTTTACACCAATCGTCTAATTAACGTGGCTTTACTAAATTCCTGGTTAAACTTTTGTTACCACATATCATGATCCGGGATATAAAGAGTATCGTGATGATGATATTCATATCGAATCGAACAACTCTACAGGACATGACCTTGTAGTGTATACAGTCAATGCTAGTATGAGAAAAGAAGAGTAGAAAGGAGTAGAGTCAAGTAATCACTCTCTCTCTCTTTCTCTCTCTCTCTCTTTCACTCTCTCAGCCCAGATGATGCTTCTGAGATGGACTTGAGTGTGTGTGTGTGTGTGTCTGTCCATTCCTATGACTCGTGCCCCGTGGCATGATGCCAGCACATCTGCCATTGCCCCCAGGCCTCACACAGCCGTCGTAATCCCCACTACAGGAAGCTGCTCTTCCTCATCAATCCCTCTCTCCCCGGAACAAGGGACGGAGAGAGAGAGAGAGAGAGAGAGAGAGAGAGAGAGAGATTACTTGACTCTGCTCCTCTCTACTCTTCTTCTCTCATACTAGCAGATTGTTCTCTGTAAGAATGAATTGGACATTGTGTGTGTGTGTGTGTGTGTGTGTTTGTGTGTGTGTGTGTGTGTGTGTGTGTGTCTTTTCCCACCGAGTCACAGCTCCACTTCCTGCAGCTTTTTTTTTCTTCCTCATTTAAACTCATGTTCATTCCTTTACTCTGGTTAATAAAGTTCCAGTAATTTTCACGTCTGAAAAAACTAAACTCCACCACTGATAAAGGGGAAAAATGAGATTAAAAAACCAAACAACTTTAAAAAAGAAGTGAAGGAAGATGCTGACGATGTCTCAAAGACGTTTATAAACACGACATTATCAGTTATAGCAACCAGAATATTTTTTTATTATTATTATTATTATTATTATTATTATTATTATTATTATTATTATTATCTTATTATAAAAAATAAAATAAAATAAAATAAAATACAATTTTTAAAATTAAAATTAAAAAAAATATTTAAAAAAACCTTGCAAACCAGGCTATTAACAATCTATCCAAAAAAAATCCAAAAAATGTAAAAATCTGAGTTTGTCACCAAAATATGTCACATTACAGAAATATAAAGTACTACAGCACATCCTCATCACTTTAAAGATAAATACAAAGAAGAAGAAGAAGAAGAAGAAGAAGAAGAAGAAGAAGAAGAAGACGTTTGTAAAATCAATCAGGTTTTTTTTAAGACTGTGAGCACAGAAACACGTGGCTTTAGAACGTTTGGGTCAAAAAAAAAGAAAACAAATAAAATACAGAAATAAAAAGTAAAAGTAAAACTAAACGGCACATCTGCATTATGACATCACCAGCTCAGGTTTGAGCATGCTCAGAAGCGACTTGTGTCCAAAGAGCGGGGATTGGTCTAAATACAAATAAATAAATAAATAAATAAATAAATAAATAAATAAATAAATAAAGGAACAAAAAAATGAATCTATAAAAATTAAACATAAATAAATAAATAAATAAATAAATAAATAAATAAAAATAAAGCATTTTTTATTTATTAATTTATTTATTTTTTTGTGTGGAAAACGAGCTGCTGCTCCCTGACGATCACACCGGTCCACGCTTTCTTTCTTTTTCCTTTCTTTATTCTTTAAACAATACGATCCAAAAGCCCTAAAGAGCCGAGTCGCCTTTCTCTTTCCTCATCTCGTCGTAAAACAAACTAGAAGCACAGATTAACGGGAAAAAGACAGAGAGAGAGAGAGAGAGAGAGAAAAGAAGAAGAAGAGAAAAAAAGTGCAGGCGCACACAAAACGTTTAGAGAGGGGGGAATCTTCTGAATGTCTTAATCACAGAGCGACTAAAACAAGACTCCATCATCATCACAAAATGAGAGTGTAATAATTACAAGAGGCAGACAGGAAAGTGAAACGGCAAAAAGGAAACATGTTTTGTCACACTCCCGTCAGCGAGCCTGCAGACAACAGCTGTTAGCGCGCGACGGCATCGCGCAACGCTCCTGAAGTCTCCATAATCACGCTGTTATTGAAGGGAGGACAAAAAGGGCACTAATTGCAAGGGAGCAATCTAAACGTAATAGGTTACACACCCGGGCGACGACGCACAGTGCACACCGCTAAAACCCGGAGAGTCACAAACACGGCAGAGAGAGAGAGAGAGAGAGAGAGAGAGAGCATCTGGATAAAGAAATCCACCACAACACAACACGATGTAGAACACAACACAGCCTCGTCGCTCATTTTCTGCCAATTACCCCCCTCCCCCCTCCCCCCACCCTGTCAACAGTTTTAATAACCTCTATCATTTCCACAATTTCTCTTTCTCTTTTTTTTTGCCTGGGTTAAATAATTTCGTCTCTTTAATATGCAAATGCGCCTTTTGGCATGCATGGGTGAAGAGGCTCGGGCTGCTTGAGACGTGTCAGTACAGTGTGGAGCACCTGCACCTTGGGGAAGGCTTGATTTAATTGACACCTAATACTGTTCATTATTCCACTTAGTGAACACCTCGGTTAGTCACCTGTAGGTCGCTGAGAACCCCCGGCAGACTTCCGCCTGTCAGCGGCGTGTAAAAATAGACCCTTAAAGAAGATTTAGAAGGAAGAAAATGTAGCAAGAAAGTCACGGAAAATATTTCATTAAATATATTTTTTTAAACACGCACAGAGACGTGGAGAAAAAAAAAACAGGACTTTTAATTTGTACTCCTTAATTTAGGAATATTCCAGAAAGGCGTTTAAAAATCCTAAACGAGATGTAATTCAAAGGAAAAGCATTTTCGCAGTAATAACAGGTCTGGAGCTGCACTAATTGTAGCTCTCGGGGTCAGAAAGGAACAAAAGCATGCGCAGGTACACACTTCTTCTTCTTCTTCTTCTTCTTCTTCTCCAACTTTTTGTTTTTTAGGTGTTTGTCCGTCTGGATGGAATCTAGTAGATCTTTTAACAGTTGTCTTTTGCACAGAAGTGAAAGCGTTTTCCACGCCAGAAAGATGTTCTCTGAGAAGTTCCTTGCCTTCTACAAGGGTTTTGAGGAAAGAACTTGATCTATACCTGGAAGCTTTTCTTTGGTTCTAGCTTCTTAAACGGTTCTTTTACAAGAAAAGGAAAGAAAAAAACGTGAAAAAAAGTGTGTGTGATTGGTTAAAGGGGTTCATGGCTTTTTGAACGGGTTCTACTTGGAACTTTAGACTCTTGAAAAAAGAGATGGTGTAATGATTCTTTTGAATTCTTTGTCTTTGAAGGCTTCTTGAAGGGTTTATTGATGAACTGCTTTTCTACCTGGAGGCTTTTTAACAACAACACGGAGATGTTTACTTGGTTAAGGGGTTCATAGCCAACTAAATGGGTTCTACTTGGAACCTTACTCTCTTAGAAAACCAATAAAATCTAGATCATTTAAGGATTCTTTAGACGATCTGTCTGGTTGAATGTTTCCAATTAGACGAAGGGTTCTCCAGTGGGTTCTTTGATTTGATTCTTAGCTTCTTAAATAGGTTCTACTTGGAACCCTATACCTTATCTAAATAGGATCTAGATCACTCACGCATTCTTTTCTTCTTTTTGGATCAAGTTGATTTCTACATGAGAAAATCTCCAGGGTTCTTCTTTGTTAAGGATTCTCTGCTTCTTAAACAGGTTCTACTTGCAAATTCATAACCTTAGGTAGAAAAAAAAATCAAAATCAAGATCTTTAGGAATTCAGAACATTCTTCAAGTAAATGAAGGGCTCTTGAAGTGTTTATTTAAGGATTTTCCAGCTTCCTAAAAGTCTTCCACGAAAAACTCCGCCCCTTCATTAATCTAGAACCCTAGAAAACCCTTCAGAAACTCATTTGAGAGATATGTTCTATACCGCTCTGGAGAACGAGCTCCTCACACACGACCTCTTCACAAAGCCCTTATACCGCCAATGCCTTCAATCGAGTCCTGAATTATTAATGCGGATCAATTCATGCTAACGAAGCCTAACGTGATTCGTTAGCTAGTTCATTAGGAACGGGGAGATACAGGAGGAAGTCTTCGGAAAGAAAATGAAGACAAATCTGACTTTGGCTCAGAGGTTTTCAGCTGTATAAACTTCACCATATCAGTCATTTTTCACTAAAGGTGTCTCCTAGATAAAAATTCTCTCAGTGTTAGCAAAGCATGCTAATGTGTTAGCGATGTACGCTCACCAAGGAAGACATTCACGAGAGGATGAGAGAAGATTTTATTCTATTTTTCCAAAAGCGAGTGGAAAGGAAAGTTATGAAAGGGGGAACTGAAGAAAAGTTGGACCACAGCACAGGCATCGCAGGGCGGAGCTACGGAATCGCTCGGAAATAAACTGAACCACTTCTGATTGTCTCTTCGTATGCGTTCTGTAAACGAGGAAGTTCTCCTAGCTGGATCTTCACTACATTAGCCTCGAGTGTTACAGGATTAAAATTGCAATTAATCAAGGGAGAAGCCACCGGTGAAGAAGACAGTTAAACCCTTCAGGTTAAAGGTGAAGAAGCTTTC